>NC_092313.1:35812127-36115157 GCF_036785885.1 Coffea arabica
GGGGGTGAATGAAATGAATGATCGAACGAGGGTTTTACTTAATGTATGTGTTATTATCGCTTTCCATTGTAAATGTTTCTTGAATTATTGATTATCGATGGTTAATGTGTTGGCTTTGTTGTTGAATATGTGTTCGGAACCTCACTGTGCTTTTAACTCACCCCTTTAGTTTGTTTTCCTTAGCAGGGGAAGGCGAGCAAGGACGTGAACTCGATATAGACTAGCCAGTATAGTTCTTTTGTTTCTTTTGTTTTGGTTCTCGCCTTAGTGCTTGGCACGGGTTGGACGTATGAAGGATTGAGAACCTTTGTATATTCGATGTTAATACTCCCTTTTGGGATAGCAATGTACATAAATTCCGCTTTAAGTTTTGGATCATTGTCCTATTTATTCTTGTGGTTTTATTCCGATTTTAATTGAGGAATGTAGTGAACGACTGAGTCCCTGCGAGAGTTGGGCAGGCGGTCCGCCGAACCCTCACTACAAGAAAATTGGTCATCAGTGACAACTTTTCTCTGTGACGAAAAAAAGTTGTCACAAGAGTGGATCCTTTATTGACGACTTTCTAACTCGTCACAAACCTCTAATGGGAGCCAACTCATTTGTGACGACTTAGAAAAGTTGTCACTAGTAAATTCCCGCCAAGATTTAGCAAGAGCGCGGGAGTGTTTAGAACACACAATAGTGACGACATTAAGAACATCATCACTATTGCTTGGCCTATTTACGGACGACTTTTTGTTGTCGTCACTGATCACTAAAAAAAAAAGTTATTAGTGACAACATTTTGTAGTGATGACAATAATTCGTCACAAAAGGAGCTTCTTTAGTCGCGACACCTAAAGTTGTCACAATTGCATCAAAGCAACTGAATGTTTAGTGACGACCCGTTATTTTCGTCACAAACTACAGTGCAAGAAATATGGTCATTAGTGACAACATTTTTTAGTGACGAAAACGTGGTTGTTTAGTGACGACAAGGAAAGTTGTCATAATTGCTCAAAGCAACTAAGTCTTCAGTGATGACCTTGAAAAAGTTGTCACTAAAATGATCTATATAGTGACAACTTCTAATATCGTCACTGTCACTCTACTGATTTGGATTTAGTGACAAGAATTAATCGTCACTGTTTAAAGTACTTATTTCTAAGTCACTTTCATTAATTCTATTGTGCCACCCTAACTTTTGCGATTTAGCCCCAAATGTTGTAAAAAATTCCATTAATTCCATTATGATACCTTAACTTTTACAATTTAGCCCCATATGTAGTGCACCGATTTCTTTAATTCTATTATTACTCCCTAACTTTTGTAATTTAGCCCCATATGTAATTCACCAATTTCATTAATTCTACTATGGCACTCTAACTTTTGCAATTTAACCCCCATATGTAATACACCAATTTTATTATTTTTATTATGGCACCCTAGCTTTTACAATTTAGCCCCTATTTTTTTATTAGGAAATTGCGAATGGTATCTTGATAAACATGCATAAATATTTTATAATTTTCTCAAACTTAAGTAATAATTTGTTATAAACTCTAAAAATATATCTTTCATTACAATAGTTATAAGGCAGGCAGGTCTTTTTATCAATGGAATAAGAAATTTATGCCAAATTTATCCTTTGTACTACATGCCAAGTACTATTAGCAAAGGAATAACAAAGTACTACAAAGTAATTAACAAAATAGCCTTCAGGGAGTGTAGTTTATGGGCAAATGAGCATTATCCATTCAAAGTACCAACTTTTTATGGGCATTTTACTCTCAAACATATAATTTATGATAAATTTATAAATGTTTGTAAGTAAAATTCAAAAAGTGTTACACTGATTTCTTACAAAACGAAAACTGGCAGGTTATCTTTTCAACATAAATTAAATTTTTTAAAAAACAGAAATGGCCCATAAAGTACCAACTCTTTGTGGGTTTCCTCCATTACATGAACAAATATTCTGCTCTTTATGGGCATTTCACTCTGAATCATTTAATTTATGTTAAATACATAAATGTTTGTAAGTAAAATTCAAAAAGTGTTGCACTAATATTTTTATGAAAGGGAAACTGGTAGGTTTTGTATTTAACATAAATTAAATATGTGAAAGCAAAAAAAAGAAAGAAATTATCCATAAATCTATGTCTTGCAAATCTATACTAGTAAAATAGTTTCAAACAAAATTAAACATTAAAATAAACTGTAATTTATACACATTAAAATATCTGTAATTTATACACATTTTGCAACTACTACTTTGTGTTTTCTCTGTAATGAATTTTTTAACTATTGAGAACTTAAGTTTTGTCTTGCAAATCTATACTAGTACAGTAGTTTTAAACAAAATTAAACATTAAAATAAATGTTTGAAAAAGAACAAAAGTACATTTATCACTTGCAGTAATGTAACAAAATTTTCTCAACCATTATCAATATTTTTACAAAAGTATTAAAAACTAGCAATTGACAATATTAAAAACTAGCAATTTAATTAGTGACGACTTTTCTAGTCATTATAATCTTGAATAAATTAGTGATAACATTATGTCATCACTAAATTTTCTTTGATTTTGACTTAACAATAATGTCTTATTAATAGCATTTGATTATTTTTAATGAAAGTCTGTTATAACCATAGAATTTGACTTTCGTTATTTTCAATTAATGATGTACTTTAGTGCTGCAATTATAAAAAATTGTAGGGCTAAAATATTTGCAAATTATAAAAGTATATTTTCACTTATATGTAATTAACAAATTTTGCCACCTATATTGATGAAAATTTGTGTTTTTGTACTAAAAAATAAAGAATAATACTATAGCAATAAAATCTATGCTTCAAACCAAATTAAAAATAAAAAAAAGCATGATGATTGGTCTTAAATGTTGGGAAAATGATTATTTTTATTGAAACTATGTTATAACCATATAATTTGAGTTTAATTATTTTCAATTACATGATGTTCTTTAGTGCTGCAATTATAAGAAATTAGTATAAAATATTAGCAAATTATAAAAGTACATTTTCAATTATATGAAATTAACAAATTTCGCCACCTATGTTAATGAAAATTTTTATTTTTTGCTAAAAAATAAAGAATAATACTATAGCATTAAAATCTATGGTTCAAACCATATTAAAAATCCAGAAAAAAACATGATTTTTGGTATCAAATGGAGGGAAAATGAGTGAAGTCAAAATTTTGATCAAATCATAGTGAAAGTGCCGCGCAACAAAAACAATATCCAAAGCAAAGCAAAGACCAAAGCAGCGGAACACATTCTGAAAACAAAAGCAACGGAACACTTGGTCTGAGTTAAAGCAACGGAACACTTGAGCAACACAAACTTTCACCGAGCTGAAACAAACAAGCTTCTGCACTGAGCACAAAACAGAGCTTCCGCACGGCACTTGATACCTTCACCCATACAACAAATCCGTTCTCTGGCTTCTCACTAGCATCACCATGGCTGTCCAGCATTAAAGGGCAAGGTTTTCATTGGAAAGGTTCATTTTTCTCTCTCCTATACATTTTCCCCAATTTTTCGAAATCCCTAATATTCTACAATATTTTTTTGCAAATTTCTGCCCAAAATCTTTTAGCAGCTCTTGATTATTAGATGCTATCATAGCTATGTTGTACTCGGAACTCCCCCCGCTCGACTAGATTCATCTAACCTGTGGCTGATTTGTTTCAAGTTCATTTCTGCAAGCATGATTGGTCGTTGAGTTGGATGTCCGTTATTTCGAAGAGGAGTCCGCTTTATTGGTGCATCGATCAGGTTTGAGAAGCTGTCTATTCGAGTCTTAAACGTCTGTCAAATTGTTAGCCATGCTACTACATTTTCTTCTCTCCTTTTTTTTTCCAATCTTTTGCCCCCTCTATTTATGTCGAGGAAGAAAAGGGGGACGTCGGCAGAGGAACGAAGGAAAAGACTAAAGTTTCATTTGGGGGCTGGTGATTGAGGAAGTGAAACCAGAAACAGAGAAAGGTCTTGGCCTAGAGGGGACACAAAGAAAATACAGAGCAACAGCCGCTCATCGGCCATCACAGCGCGCAATCTCCATAGCTGCCGTCACTCTGCTCTCATCCAATTTCCGCCGCCTCCAAGTTCCGCCACGGCACCTCCATTTCGTGCGCCGCCTAGCTGCCTGACGCATCTCCCCTTCCCGCACGGCCTTTCTCTCTCACTGTCGCTTCTCGATTTCATGTTGCCACCCACCACTGGCGCCCAGCTCCAGCGCGGCTACCATGGCAGCTACAGCCGCCTGATCATTCGCACCTTCCTTCGACCATCACCATCGCCTGCAGACTTCGCCAAGCAAACGCTGTAAGCCGTCTGCCTTCTTTGAATTTTAGTTTTCCATTTTTAGTATGAACATTGAAAAATCTCAAAGCATGTTTGCCGTGCGTTTGTTCAGTGCCAACTTCATGTTGATTGCTAACGATTTTAGATTGTATGCTATTGTATGTTGTTTGGACTGAAATCTCTTGTGTTTTGACAAATTTTGGGGGGCTAATTACAGTCCCAGTTGAGCAAAAATTGCTGGATCCTTCTATGCCCATGTACTGTTTGTTAAAATGCCCGAGTGAAGGTCTAAATAGAAGATTGATGCCTAATCTGCTTGGGGAAGACGATCGTTTGCTTAAATTTGCAATTCCGGTCATTCCATTTTCTTTTTTGTAATTTAGCCCCAGAGTTCCTGAACTTCGTAATTCGACCCTAAAACATCCATAATTCATTCAGTTAAGTCCCTATTTGGTTGCATTTGAACCCCTCTAAGAATATCACTTTCAACTGAATACCAATGCTTCATGTCTCTTATGCATATATCAATAATAGCAAACCTGTGATTGTAGAGCAAAATGAAGGAGTTACAGCTAGAAGCTCATTGTGGTAATAGCAAACCTGTGATTTGTTTTTGGTAACTTGTGGTCATTGTGGACTGTTTTTTGGTAATAGCTGGTAATAACATTTTTTGGGGCTGATGTTATCCATCATTGTGGACTATTTTTTGTTATGGTTGTGTAGTTTATGGTTATGGTTATGGGGCTGATGGTTGTGTAATAACATTTTTTGGGGCTGATGTTATGCATCATTGTTATCTGAACTTATTCTTTGGGAAATATCTAGGTATCATGTATATAGTGCTGTTAGTTTATCAATAGAGAGGTAAAAATCTGATTGTTCATCTGCAATAGTATATTATTTCCAAGTACACGCGACAGACCATGCATGGATAGCAATCTTCTTTTTGCCTATGTAGTGACTTGAAAGAAATGAATATAATGCAAAGGGGGCGTTTGTGAACTTTGATTGGTTTCACCTATTTAGATGGTCTTCACTTTCACATTGTGAGGCAAATAGCTCATTCTCTTTGCACAGTTTAATCCTACAGAGGCATCGTTTCCTTCATGATTTATGAAGCATAAACTCCTAAAATCAAAGAGGGCTAGTACCTCCTGTATTCACACCTCGTCCAATAAGTTGTTTTCTGTGTTTTAATATATAAACAACCAAAAGCATAAAGATTAAACAATAATTACTGTGGGAGTCCAATTTAATTGTTCAATAAGTTGAGCTATTTAAAGAAAAAGAAAGAAAATAAAAAAAAACTGTTTTAGAGAGCTCTTTAGTTGAGCTTATGCAGTGTTGTATTTGTATAGATTGGACTGTGATTTCTAACTTCTTGCCAGTGTTGTAATATGTGGGCCCAAGTTATATGAGATTCTTAATGAATTGTAATTTTTGTCTTAATAATCTAAGTCTCATTAATTGTTCTTTATTATTGTACTCCTCCCCTTACCTACTTCTTTTACTCTTTTATGACAGATAAATGCTATTCATACTAGCTTTTGGAAGATATCTATGGTTATGGTTGAAGAATGTTGAAGACAAAATTGCCTTTTGCTCATGGAGTGGTTCATTTAGATGTTCTTCAATTTCTTAAACTGTGATTGCTTTTGTAAATGTACCTTATATACAAGTGATATTTTGGACAAATGTTATTTTTGTAGGCATTAGTTGGGTAATGTACACTTGAATTTGGCATTTGAGAATGCTATATTATTATCATGTAATCTAATGCAAATACTTTTGGTTATCAATCGTTCATGTTTATTTGTAAGGTTTGTTTAAAATCAATGATTTAGCAATGATTACAGGCCAAATTATGACTATTAAGCTATTGAGAAATTATCTAATGACAAAAAAAATGTGTCACAAAATAGAAAATAAAAACTCCTTGTCACAACAGAGACTGTCACTAAATCTAAGTTACATTTGTGACGACAATTGTTGTCAGTAAAATAGTTATATACAATGGCTTTTGGTGATTTTTAGTGACGACCTTAACTAGAGCATTTTTGACAAAAGGTCAATTCGTCAATAAAACACTTCCGGATTGTCGTCATTAATGACAACTATTTAGTGACGACCTGAACACTAATGACAACTATTTAGTGACGACATTTCAGGTCGTCACTAAATAGTTGTCATTAGTGACGACAATCCGGAAGTGTTTTATTGACGACTTGATCTTTTGTCAAAATGCTCTACTTAAAGTCGTCACTAATGAAAACTATTTAGTAACGACATTTTAGGTCGTCACTGTTTACTTTTACCGACGGAGATTTAGTGACGACTTTGTGACGATCAAAAAGTCGTCAATAAAAGGTATTTGTGACGATATTTGTATGTTCTGTGATGACTTTGTGTTGTCACTGATGAACAATTTTCTTGTAGTGCCTCTAGTTCGCCTTAAGGGGAGGTGGGGCTGTCACAGGTAGTATCAGAGCCTGCTTCGCGTGGTCTCTGCGCGGAGTGAGCCTGGACTGAGTGGTGAATAGTTATGAAGGATTAAGTGCTCGTTCGAGCATAAGCTCTGAATTATGGATGTTATAGGCCTTAAATTTTCGTGTGGTATTTGAGGACCATAGATAGGTACGTCTGGTAGGAATTTCGATTGTAGATGGTTTACTTTTGGGACTAGCCAACTCGAGATGTGAATTGTCTTATTTCGGATTCTTGTGCCCGAGTACTCCAATGTTGAGGTGGCGGGAAAAATTACATTTTGGGAACATGAACAGGCTTTGTCTAGCTAGAATGAGCACAAGAGATCAGTGGATATCTAGTTTGGATAGTAAGTGACGTGAGAGACCGGACGGGGTCATTCAACTAAAACTAGGACGATATCGCCTTTTCTTTTGATTTGCCCTTATATTATTATTACATGACGTTAGTTGGTGTATTTGTGCATATGATTATCTGTCTAATTTGATATGCCTTTGTGTATTTGATCATCTGTCTTCTTGTTATATGGTGTGTTATGTGTGTATATGTTTAATTGTGTATTTGGTATGCTGAAATTTGTTACTTTAGTCAATTTACTGTGTTTATTCACTAAATTATCTTTTTGGGGGGAAAAGAAAGAAAAGAGAGAGGAAAAACATATATATGGACGAGACACGCAGTTGTAGACGTGGACGTGGCCGTGGGAATAAACGAGCTCAAGAGCCAAGAGAGTAAAGGGAAACAACAGCTGCACAAGAGCAAGGACCGAGAGTTGAAGCCGGGAACCAAATGGCGACGGCAATTCAACAAATGACAAATATCTTAGCAAGGTTGGTGGACCAACAAGGTCAAATACCTGTGAATCAACCTCCGAACCCTGAAATAGGAGAAGATCGGGCTCTTGAGAGGTTTCAGAAGTTTGCTCCTCCGAAATTCCTTGGAGGGTCTGATCCGAATGTAGCCGAATAATGGCTGGAGACCATGAGCAACATCTTTGCAGCTTTGAACTATACCGAACAAAGGCAAGTGAACTTTGCGATATTTCAATTTGAAGGATCGGGCCGAGTATGGTGGAACGTGATTAAGCCAAAATGGGAAAGAGAACAAACTGTATGGACATGGGCTAATTTCCTAAGAGAATTTAATGAAAAGTATCTCCCACCTTTAGTCCAAGAAAGGAGGGAGGATGAGTTTATTGGACTACGCCAGGGAACCTTAAGTGTGGCCGAATATGAAACGAAGTTCACCAAACTATCAAAATTTGCTTCCGAATTAGTGGCCACGGAACCGAGAAGGGTAAAATGATTTATACAGGGATTGAATCTGGAAATTCAAGAAGCACTAGCGGCGGTTCAAGTGAATACGTTTACGAAGGCTCTTGAGAAAGCCCAACGAATCGAGAATGCAAAAGCATAGATAAAAGCCTCCCAAAATCGAAAAAGGGGTACACCTAGTAGTGTGACTGAGGAACCAAGTGAATCGATAGTCCCTTCCAAAGTGCAGAAAGTGAACTGTTTGTCCCACCCACCATGGACAATAGGGGCGTTAGATGAACGATCTACAAAAGTAAGTCAAGTAGGCCATGGGGAGATTTTTCAAAAAAGCCAACAAATGGCTTCTTCCTTGACTTGTGGCTACTGTGGAAAGGCCAATCACACTGAGAGTGGTTGTTGGAGGAAAGGCCGGAAGTGTTTGATCTGCGGAAGTGGTGACCACCAGATTAGCAACTGTACGAGGAAACAGTCATGTGAAAGTAGTACCCAACAACTGGAGGGCACTAAATCAAAACAAGCGAATGAAAGAGGGAACCGAACAAAAGTACCGGCAAGGGTATATGCTTTAGACAACCAACAAACTCCTGAGTCATCTGAAGGTAAAAATTTCGAGGGCGAAATTCTTTTAAGGGGGAGAGAGTGTGAGAACCCGTAAATTCCTTAATTTCTAGGCTTTATTTTAATTATTTGCACGCCTTTTATGCATTTTCTTTATTCGAAAAATTTTCTAGATAATTTTATGAGTAAATAGGGTTTTTAACTTATTTTTCTAGTATAAGTTGGTTCATGAGATTTTAAGAGTATATACCGGACGTAGGACCCACTAGTGCGGTAAGTTCGATAAAATTCGGCCAATTAGGTTAAGTTTTGTATATCGGGTTTAATTTATCAGGTGTTAATAGATAATTAGAGGCTACCAAATGGATAAGAGTTGGAGAGACAAAAGGATAACTATGCATTAATAAGGGTGACAAGTGTCACCTTGTGATAGAATCTTAAATTTTGACCACTATTCATAACTTTACCATTTAATCAAAATTGGCCAAAAAATCTTCATTTCTTTCCCTCTTGGCCAAACTACTCTAGGGAGAAAAGGAAAAAAATCTTCAACTTTCTTCATCTCAAATCTTGCTCAAGCTTGCAATCCAACCGATTAAACTTGCAATTTCTCCATAAAAATCCTTCTCTTAGTAGTAGTAAGGTTGTTGGTGAAGTGGTTTGGAAGAAAGAGGTGTGTAGTTGCTTCCTTTCTTGCATTTCAAGGTGAGTAGCTAGGGAATTCTTTCTTTGGTCTTGATAATGTCAAATTCATGACTTGTGGTGGTTATAAGTGTGATTTTGTGAAATATTTCATGACTTTTAGTTGAGTTTGGTGAATTTTATATTTAATCTTGATTTTTTTATGTTTTTATATGTTTGATAGTGTGTGGCCATGGATGATGGTTTGGGATAATCTAGAATGAAACTAGGGTGCGTAAATTGTGGCTATTTGCAGAAAATTTCCGCTTTGAAAGGAAATTTCGGAATTAGGGTTTCAATTAACCCCATTCTGCCTGGTACTGTTACTCCTAGTTAGAGGCTGAATTAGCCTTGAGTTAAAACATAAAAGTGGTAGAGAATGATGTTTTATAGTTTCCTACAAAATTTCAACCCAATCCGAGCAACGTAACCTATGAAAAGACCGAAATACCCCTGCTACCCTGTTTCTGTCCGAAACTGATAATCTGCTTCTGTAATTGGTTAGTTTGATCGGGAATACTACTGATTTGGTTGTCAAGGTCTTTTAAGACTTATAGCCTTGTATCTTAGCTTTCAAATGGCTTTGGAATCACTTGAATTGGAGTTGTATGTGCTGAGATATGATTGAATGAATCAGAACTGCTAGTTGAACTGCAAACTGGAAAATCTGGGGTTGTTTTGGTAAATTTGACCTAGATACATTGCAAACTGGACTGAGTGGCCTTCTTCAACATTGTAGCCCTTTCTATTAGCTTCTAAACGGTGTAAATTGCACCTCAATCCGACTAGTGTCGCTTCAGTTGTGTTAATTCCGCTAAGCAACAGCAAATCTGCCTTTTGTTTTCCAACCTAAACGTCATTTACGTACATGTCCTAGCTTGATTTGGTAATCATATGACATTGAGCCTATTGAGTGGCTATTTATGTTGTGTGTAATGTTGGGATTGATTGAGGAAAACAATGAAGCCATAAATGACTGGGAAATAGGTAAATACAAAGGGCGTGCTGCCCAAATTTTCGCTCGAAGGCTAAGTTTCTATTTGAACTTGTATATTTTCGTTTGGCGAATACTATGACCGTTTTCCATCTTAAAACATGATCCTTCTTCAATTGGAAACTCCAAATGTGTACTTACTCTTACCCAAATAAAGAGGAGTGGTTTAGGATTTTCTTGGGTATTTTGACCTCATTTTTTCATGAATTTCATTAAGACCTTTAGTGTATAATATCTACTTGAATATGAGATGATTTTGAACCATATAAACGATTCCGAAAATAGTATTTCTTAGCCTATCTAGTTGGATTCTGACTTGTCTTTAGTTCAAGTGTTTCCATTAGAAAATTTTATAACCCTTTTGAGTTTGGTTATACGTTTGGTCTACGAAACCCTAATTATTCTTGTCCACAGGTCCAAATATCATCGTTTCACTTTAAAGTCTTTTTATACGTTCTAATAATCAATTGTCGAGTTTCTTTGATTTCACCTAATTGTTTGTGCTAGATGAGCTGTAATATTCTTTCTCGTTTAATCTTAGATTTTCTCGGTGACTAAGGATAATATCCGGAAGAATATTTTGCACGTTGTTTTGCGTACATAGGTGAGTGTTCCTTGTTTGTTATATTCTCCTTGACTTCATGACTTGTTGTTATTGTTGATAATGTGTCAAGTGTTTCCACTGATTTCCAAAACGAATTTTCTAGGCGAGCGTGTACTTTATCGCGCTCGACCGAAATGAAACGTGAAATTTTCAACGATTTAATGATTGATACATTAGTTGTGCATGATGTAAGCCTTTTGGCTGAACTGAACCCTGCCCTTCGTTACCGATCGACTCGAGCCAGAAGCGGACTCGGTCGGGCGATATGGTGACCTTGGGTGTGAACGTTGGTATACTCGAGTATTACCTTATAGGTTGGTGGAACCTGGCCAACGTCCAGGAGGGGGTGAATGAAATGAACGATCAAACGAGGGTTTTACTTACAAAAAATGCATTTTCAAATGATTGGAGGAATAAGGGGAATGACAGGAGAACGAACGAACGAACGAATGAATGGCTCCCTGTGAGCCCGTATCCTTTTAATGTATGTGTTATTATCGCTTTCCATTGTAAATGTTTCTTGAATTATTGATTATCGATGGTTAATGTATTGACTTTGTTGTTGAATATGTATTCGGAACCTCACTGAGTTTTTAACTCACCCCTTTAGTTTGTTTTCCTTAGCAGGGGAAGGCGAGCAAGGACGTGAGCTCGATATAGACTTGCCAGTATAGTTCTTTTGTTTCTTTTGTTTTGGTTCTAGCCTTAGTGCTTGGCACGGGCTGGACGTATGAAGGATTGAGAACCTTTGTATATTCGATGTTGATACTCCCTTTTGGGATAGCAATGTATATAAATTCGGCTTTAAGTTTTGGATCATTGTCCTATTTATTCTTGTGGTTTTATTCCGATTTTAATTGAGGAATGTAGTGAACGACTGAGTCCCGGCGAGAGTTGGGCAGGCGGTCCGCCGAACCCTCTGATTCGCCTTAGGGGGAGGTGGGGCTGTCATAGAAGCGTCTTCCGGTCTCCCAGGAATGCGTACTTTAGATGCTTCGGGAGAAACTTAAACTCTAACTCCGGTGCCTGCACGACTGAAAGAAGCAACTTTGTCTGAATTTTCGGCACAAAAAGAGAAGTAAGCTCATACCTTGGAGAAACGGTTGGAAGCGAGTGTAATGCTTCTACTGCACGATGCAACTCATCCCTCATGTCCATATTAAGAGCTACACCCAATTCAAGAGGCTTGGTCAAGGCCACTTCCAATGCATCTTTACCATCCAATTCAAAAATTTCCTGTACAATGGGTTCAATAACACTCAAAGCAAAGACTGAGTTAGATTCTTCTGGATACTTCATCGCCTCGAAAATATTGAAATTTACCATTTTGCCATCAAATTCCATTGATAAAGTACCCTTATTCACATCTATTTTAGTCCTAGCAGTGCTAAGAAACGGTCTACCTAACAAAATAGGTAACAGATTTAACGACTTTTCATCTCCCATATCCAGGATATAAAAATCTGTTGGAAAAACTAACTCATTTACCTGAATCAAGACATCCTCAACTAGCTCCTCTGGATAAGCATTGGTGCGGTCAGTTAGTTGGATTATGATGGCCGTTTCTTTTAATGGCCCAAGATTTAGAGAAGCATAAATGATTTTTGGCATCACGTTGATTGACGCCCCTAAATCCAACATTGCTTTCCTAATCGGTGTGTTTCCTATTTTACATGGGATCGTGAATATATCTGGATCTCCACACTTGGGTGAGAGCTTTCTTTGGAGTATAGCCAATACGTTTTCTCCCACCGCTACTCTTTCGTCCCCTCTCAACTTCCTCTTATCGGTGTATAAATCCTTGAGAAATTTTGCGTACTTTGGTACCTGCTTAATTGCCTCCAATAAGGGGATGTTAATCTCTATTTTTCGGAATACGTCCAGGACCTCTTTTTCCTTCTCCGCCTTCTTTGTCTTTGCCAACCTGTATGGAAAAGGAGATAAATTAGATTTAATGGGAATTGATGGAGTTAGTGTTATCTCAGGGTCCCCACGAATGCGGCCTTCTTCTTTAATCTCCTTTCGATCTCTTCTTCACTTTTACTCTTTAGGTTCGTGGTTTTAGGCCCCTCAACTTCCTTGCCACTCCTCAGTGTCATGGCACTCATGTTCTTCGGATTCGCCTCGGGTTGTGATGGTAATTTTTCTAAAACTTGAGACTCTAAGCGATTAATTGCAGTTGCCATGTGGCTTATTTGAGTTTCCAGATTTTTTATGCCCAATTTAGTTTCCTGTTGGAACTGAGCAGTGCTTGTGACCAAGAACCTAGTTTCTTGCTGGAGTTGAGTAGTACTCGTGGCTAGACTCTTGACAATATCCTCCAAAGAGCCTCCTGAATTGGAGGGCGAAGGTTGAGGCTTGGGTTGCCATGGTTGCTGAAATCCCGGTGGACGATTTGAGAATGAATTCTGTGGCCTATTCCCATAGTTGAAGTTGGGGTGATCTCTCCAGCCCGAATTGTACGTGTTGGAGTATGGATTGTACTGCCTACGAGGCGCGGGCACGCCTCCGACCATGTTTATTTGTTCAACCCCATTCTCTTACAACATGGGGCATGAGTCAGTGGGATGGCCCACATTTGTGCAGATTCCACAGACCTTTGCTTGGTGCACGTTTCCCACAGCTAATTGTCGAACCATGCTTCTCTCGGTGTTTTGTTCGCCAATGCTCCTCCACTCGCAGCATCAATGATACTCCCATCAGACAACTGGAGTCCCTCATAGAAGTACTAGATCAATAGTTGTTCACTAATTTGATGCTGTAGGCATCCAGTGCACAACTTATTGAACTTCTCCCAATAGTCATATAGGGATTCTCCGAGATATTGCTTAATGTTGTATATCTCCTTTCTCAGACTTGCAGCCCGAGATGCAGGGAAGAATTTTTTCTAAAAATTTCTTTTTCAGTTGGGCCCATGTTGTGATACTACCCGCAGGTAGATAGTATAACCAATCTTTTACTGCATCCTTAAGGGAGAAAAGGAAAGCTCTAAGTTGATCTGCTCCTCAGTAATTCCTGAGGGTTTCATACTGGAACATACCACATCGAACTCCTAAATGTGTTTATGGGGTTCCTCCCCCGAAAGGCCATGGAATGAGGGCAAGAGGTGAATTAATCCTGACTTCAGTTCGAAAGAGTTATTTTCAGCTAGAGTTGGAAATGTAATGCACAAAGGCTGTTGGGGCAATTCCGAAGCAGCCAACTCCTGCAATGTTCTTGCATTCGCCATAAGGATGTTCTCTTGGCCTAGGTCACTTGAATTTTCATCACTCGAATCTGTTGATTCAACCTCAGGATCCAGTCTCCGAGATGCAATGATAGATTGCTCTTGTGAGGACCCGTAAATTTCTCTTATTTTATATTATTTTATTTTATTTTCTCGTATGCATTTTCTTCACTATACCCTATTATTTTGATTTTTTTCAGAGATTTTATAAATGAGTAGAGTTTTTAAATCATTTTCCTTGTTTAAATTAGTTCATATTAAGTTTAAAGCGTATTATGGACGTGGGACCCGCTAGTGCGATAAATGCGATATATTTTTGACAACTCGTTGGAGTTTGGTATTAAGTGATATTATTTTACAAGATGCTATGAGATAATTAGAGGTTAGCTAGATAGATTAACCATTGGGTGAAAGAAGATAATCTTAGACCCTAAAAGGTGCCAAGTGTCGCGACCCGATTGGATGGTATACTTGATCAACCTTTCTTCACCTTTACTAAATACAAAATTTGACCAACATTTCTTCATTTATTTCTTCTTGTTAGCCGAACCATTGAGGAAGGAAAAGAGAGTGAAGACTTCATCTTATACTTTCATTTCAAGCTCCAATCTTGAATTCCAACCATAACTTTTGCAAATTACTCCATACAAAGTGCTAGCTAGGGAGGATTAGAGGTGTTGGTGGAGTGATTTTTGAGGGAAAAGTGTTAAGCTACCATCTTTCTAGAGTTTCTAAGGTAACTTGCCAAGAAACCTCTCTTTACTTCTAATAATTGCATCATAGTGGTTTAGAATTGTTAAATGTGTAGTATTGTGAGAAATTTCATGACTTGAGGTAGTAATTGGTGGAATTTCAGTTTTTGTGGAGAATTTTCTGCTCATATATGAAGTTAAAGGTTGGCCATGATTTCCTAACTTTAATATGTGAAATATTGAGTGTTTATGTGCTAGTTTACTTTGCCTAAAAGAATTTTCAGCTTGGGTGTCTAGATTTCAGCTTTAGGGTTTCTAATTTGGATTTGATTGTGGTTAGTTTTGGAGCTACTAATTGATTGTACATGAAGGGTATTGTGACCCTAATTAAGTGTGTTAAATGGTTTATGATTTGTATGTGAAATTGTGGCTAAATTGAGATGAGATTGGGTGGATGTTAGGTTGGAAAAGTAAAGAAAAAACAAAGGAAGTGCTGCTGAAATTTTCGTAGGACCCTTGAGCAGTTTTGGGAAATCTGTTGTATCTTGATCAAGAAAAATTGGAATTAAGTTCTGTTTCTTGAGTTTGAAACTAGATTCATAGAGCTACAAACCATGAAAATTTCAAACCCTAGTTCTGTCTGTGTGATTTATGGTGATTTTTCAAAGTTGACTGAAATTACATAAATGTTCTGTCCTTTACTGGATGAAGCAGCGACTTGAGGCTCGAATTTGACTGATTTGTGATATGAATCTTACAAATGTGTCTTCTGAGAAATTGTACCCTTTTGAGTCTATTTTTCGACGGTATAAATTTTATCAATTTTGGACTTAAGAATCTTGAGATATGATTTTTCAAATGGTGGTGTGCAAAACTGAAAAATCCTGTTTTCCTAGAATTATTCTTACTTTCATTTTGCACCATAAGTTTGGAGTTAGTAAATCATTGTAGGTATGGTGTTGGGTAGAAACGAAGGGGTTTTGGATCATTCATGACTTTAGGACCAACTACTATCTTTTCACTCCAAAACTATACTTTTGTGTTGCATTGGTAAATTACTTGGTTAGGTATATGACTCGTAATTGAGTCTCAATTATTTTACCTTGGTGGTTTAGGACGTGCCGGTGATCCAAGTACTTCGGGAGGAAACGTTTGAAGTTGTTTGTTTGAACTGGTGAGTGTACCACTCCCCTCATTTGTTGCTTAACTTGGTTTATCTGTACTTGCAATCTGTGATTTGAATAACTGTACTATCTGTTTATTCTGTATGAGACGAGGGTGTATTTTATCACACTCGTTCTCTTGTCTGTATGCCCATTTACTGTGAAAATTTGAATCTGTTATCTGTGCTTAATTTGATATCGTTTGGACGTTGTTCCAACAACCTTTTTGTTAACTCTGAGCTCAACCTCATGGGTAGTTAATTGAATCGATCCAGCAAGGCTTGGTCGAGAAAAATTGACAATCCATGGGAGTCTATTTCTGGGGAATCTTTGGGTATTGGAGACTCTGGATTTTCGATATACTCGAGTATTACTACTTCTGTTTCTGTTGAGGTGTTCGGGTCTGGTAAGGGGTATGTTTGGTGAACGAAATTTGGTGTAAAGTGGGGTCTACGGACATGGTTGTTCTTTATACGTTGACGGAGAGTCAACGGGTTTGGATCAAGTCCTGCAATGGCAATATTGGGCTTCTGAGAGCCGCCTGTATCCTTTCTATCTAAGTTGTTTGCTCATAGCCTTATTTGATATGCATATGTGACTAATTGAACATGAAGTTCCATGATTCTTGACTGCTATTATTTTTGGTACCTCATTGAGAGTAAGCTCACCCCCTTTTCGTTATCTTTGTTTTTCCTTACAGGGAACAAACTTTGAAATCATGATTTTGGAATAAAGGGGTCGAGCTAGTTTATGTGTTATTTTTGTTAAGCTCTTTTGCAACCGAAACCCTAATTGTATTTTGAACAATATGAATACTTTGGCTTGTGTTTTAGTTAATTTGTTCAAGATTCCGATGTCAATATATGTATAAGTATTTAATCTTGTTTATTAAGTGTATTCATTCGAGATGTTACGCTTCTATAGCTTTGGTGAACGTTTCATGTCACCGTTAGATGATTGGGCAAGCGCGGCGTTTATAAAGGAAAAGGAAAGAAAATTTCTGGCGGGAATTGTTTGTAGACAATGGAATTTTAATTAATTCTTAAAATTACCATTGGTCTATAAATTATTTTTATGGCTTATTTTTATCCAATTGGATATTGCCATATGTCATGTACACTTGAAAAAATTAGTTATTAAATGGCCAATTATATTTCGCCACGTATCAAGTTGAGGTGTTCCAAATCAATTCAAATTGCAGGGATATTTCTACCAACCAAATCATATTATCACATGCCTGTTGGATAAATATCTAAATATTTATTTCTTATTAAAGGGATAATATTTAGAGTTGTTCAATCCAAGTATATTTCTTATATACTACAATAGCTTGTCCAGTCAAACGGTGCCACGTCACGTGTCCCCA
Source organism: Coffea arabica (assembly GCF_036785885.1). Lineage (NCBI taxonomy): Eukaryota > Viridiplantae > Streptophyta > Magnoliopsida > Gentianales > Rubiaceae > Coffea > Coffea arabica. The sequence goes on from NC_092313.1 coordinate 35,829,481, forward strand.
TGAGTTTGGCCAATCGAGAAATTACTTGTCTCTTTATAAAATGAAGAGATAAAATTTAACTAGCACAGTTTTAATATGACTGCACGTCTTGCAAGATAAGTAGAGTGGTATACATGTTTTCAACCTCTACCTCATACCGCAACTATAAATAGGGGTTTCTCTACCAAGTCGACACACACAGAGACACCAAGAGGCATCTCATACGCTCAAAGCATTGAGGCTCCAAGATACAAAGATCCGGATCTTCAAGCTCTTCAAGTCTCCCATATATCAAGACTTGAGTCTTCAAATATCTTCTAAAATTCTTTAAATCTTCTATATCAAGATTTGAAGGAATCGGTGGTGGATCCAAGAACAAGCTGCGAAGCTCTTGAATTAGCGCTCAAAGAGGAGAATCGAGGGAAACTCTCCACAAATTCGAGAAAATCCCAGAGATTGTACTCACATATTTTTCTTAAATTTATATATCACATATTTTTCGTATATATTCAGACTTGAAATTTTATCGCGTACAAATTTTTGGTACGCCCAGTGGGACCATCTCTGCCTTCCATGTCTTCTTCTCGAATATTCAACTACATATATCACCAATGGCACCAAAGAACAACAAGTCCATGACTGCTCGTTCCAAGGTTGCTAATGTCAAACCTGTTCAGAAAACTGCACATGTTGCCACCAATACTTGCGCTATTGGTCCTGTGACAAGGAGTATGACAAGAACTTCTACCCAAAGTAGCATGGAAGCTCCATCGGCGCCAACTCCCGTTTTCGATTCAACATCACCAATGAGTTATTCTTCCACGATGGGAATCCAAGACGTTCCTGCCTCGATTGAGAAAGCTCTTGCCATGCTCGAATTTGGATCTGAATCCAAATTTTCTAAGCATGATGATGATTCATCAAGCACTGAATCAGCCTCTTCACATGAAACTTTCCAATCAAAATTTTCTATGGAAGATTCTGCTGTTTTTTCTACTGCAATGCCTGCTATGATGACTTTCGAACATGTCCAAAATGATGGAAATCATGATGAAACACATCAAGGACCAAGATGCTCTTATCGCTCAACTGCTCACCCAAAAAGGTCACATTCCTGAAGAAAATCATATGAACTCTAAGGAGTACCAAGAGCGTGAAATTTTCTCATCTAAAGGCAAGGACAAAGTGAAGGAAGTATATGTGACCGCCGAAAGAACTATTCTCGTAGAACAATTGAAGGAACTTGTTGAAGGCGTAATCAAAGACAAAATTGGGGGTAGTTCAAAGTCAAGTTTTACCTACTCCAAATCTTACACTGCTAGAATTGACGACCTAGCAATGCCTGCTGGATATCAACCGCCTAAGTTTCAATAGTTCGATGGAAAAGGTAGTCCAAAATAATATGTGTCCCATTTTATCGAGACCTGCAATAATGCTAAAACCTATGGTGACCTGCTAGTCAAACAGTTTGTTCGGTCCTTGAAGGGCAATGCGTTTGATTGGTACACTGATCTCACGCCGGGGTCCATCGACAGTTGGGAACGATTGGAGCAAGAGTTCTTGAATCGCTTCTACAGCACTAGAAGAACTGTTAGTATGCTGGAATTGACTAACACTCGTCAATGGAAGGATGAACATGTGGTCAACTACATTGATAGATGGAGAAGTCTGAGTCTCAACTGCAAGGACAGACTGTCTGAACTCTCTGCCATAGAAATGTGCATCCGAGGGATGCATTAGAGCCTAAGTTATATTCCACAGGGTATACGTCCAAACACACTTGAAGAATTAGCTACTCGTGTTCATGATATGGAGTTAAGCATCACGGCCAATACGACTGATGGGCTTCCTATTCAAGTTCCGCGAGTGCAATCGCCCCGTCAAAGCAATGAAAGACAAGAAAAATAAAAAAAGGGGCAAATTTCCTTCGAAATTCAGTAATAAGGAGTCCATGGCAATAAACACAACTCCTATAAAGATTGCTACCAAGGTGAGCCGAAAGGTCACTGAGAAGTTAGATTCCTCCCAAAATAGATCAGTGAGAAGACCCACTTTAAAAGAAATACAAGAAAAGGAATACCCCTTTCTTGAATCTGATTTACAAGGGATGTTTGATGATCTTTTCAAGGAGAAACTCCTTGAACTTCCCGACATGAAGCACCCAGAGGAAGCCGTTCAAGTCAATGATCCAAATTATCGCTGTTATCACCGCTTGATTAGCCACCCTCTCATGTCGCGCCCCACTTTTTGAATGGTGTGAAAGTAGTGTGTGGGATATGTATGTGAACGTGCGTGAAAATGAAAATAAAAGGCCGTGGGATTGTGAAATGCGACGGTTTGGCCAAACAAAGTTCAAAAAGGGTTTTTGAATGAAAAATGGAGTCGCCACTTGGTATAGAGTTAGGGTGTACCAAGTCACCCAAAAAGTGATTTTTTGGAAAGAAAAGTAAACGAACCCTTTTTAAAGAACTTTTAGGTCTACGTAACCAAAGAAAGGGATCGGGGGTCACATTTGATAAGGGAGAAGGCAAAGGCAAAGCCTAAGGCACTCCCTTACCCTAGCCAAAGCTAGTTGCGTGACTTAGCCCTTCTTTTCTTAATTTTTCTACCCAAAATATGTGTTGCATGTTGGATGTGACTAATGGATATGAAAAAAGAAAAATGCAATCCTAAATCTAAAATGTCTCTTATGAGGCTTTTTGGTCCCAATCACATGAGTTGTGATGGCCAATAAGGAAAACTCTCATAGAGGTCACGGGTAATGCAAATGAAGACCCAAATATGAGTGCAAGTGTGAAAATGTAAGAGGAATGCAAAATAAAATAAAATAAAAATACAAATGTAAGTGCAAGTGTGCAAATGTAATAAAAGTGCATGTGTGCAAATGTAAGAAAAGTGCATGTGTGCCAATTGAGAAAATGAAGGTGTATGTGTGCAAGTGGATCAAAATATGGTATAATAGTAGTAAATGCATCTAAGTACAATTGGGTGCAATTTGTGAGGTAGAAAATAAATAAATGATAGGGAAAGAAGAGAAAGTGTGTGAACATGGCATGTGGAGTGAGAAAATGTAGATAAAAGATGAAAAAGTGATGTGGTAAAATGGAGGTGCATGAACCTAGAGGAGTGCATCAAGTCGGGTGCGGGAATGACTTCTAACTTCATGATTTTTAATTTTCCCTTTGATTAGAAGGAAGAACTAGCGTGCTAAGGCTATTTTGTAGCCACACTCGCTCGTTTCCCTTACCGAAAGGGGACTCTCAAGCAAATGTACCCTATAACTAGCATGAAGATGCAAAAACCTAAAATGAAAGGGAAAGGATTGGAGGATCATGCCAAATGCTAGAAAACTAAGAAAAAAATGTATGAAATGTAGTGAAACATGCAAGTATGCACTAACGAAAGGGGACGGCCTATCGGGTCTAGCATTGGACTAGCCCTTTTCTAGCGCTCTCTCACAAGCATTGGACTTGTAAGAGCTCAAGGGGAAAGACCATGACCAGCGTTGGACTAGCCACGGTGACGTCACACATCCATTATAAACCAAATAAATCATGTAAAGGCTAATAAAGCAAATAAACACATAAATCACATATTGCACATAACACATAAGCATGATATCTAGATGCAAGACCCTAAGAAAGCAAATTAACATGTAGCAACAAAAGCAAGCAAATCACACTAATGAACCTATTACATTGGCTAACTAAAACAAATGGGGGAGGGGAAAAGTGAATAAAAATGCTCTCCAAGCCCTATCTATTACAAGCCGAGAGGTGTACACATACCCCATAAAAGAATAGCTTAATAAAAGCAAAAGTAAATGGAATAAATGAAAGGCATTAAGGAAAGGCAAGGAAAGCAAAGTAGACATGCAATTCTCACTTAGCACGTTGGATCACATAGGGGAGAAACAAAAAAAGGTAAAAGTAGTTATACCTCCCTTGGGTTGTGGCCCTAACGAAGTGAAATTATTAATTTACCCTCCAAAACAATAAAATGGTCAGGGTACCAATTTAATTAAGAACATTAAAGAAAATATGCAAAACACAAGCTCGCTTGGTCATAAAGCTCTTAAAATCACGAATTAAGTGCAATTAAACAAAGCATGGTAGTTAATTGAAGCAAACAAGCAATGAAGTTGCAAACATTAAAACTACAAAGGACCAAATTGATGAAATTATTCAATTGATTGGGTCCTAGTGGAACAAGGGAGAAGCCAGGGGTCAAGGCGCAATTTTTTCAGAAATTATCCATGCATGCAACGAAGCTTTCCTTGTTTCGGCTGATTTCTTTCATCTGCAATATGCTGGGTTTCTCAAATACGATCTCCCATCCATCCCAACGCAACTAACATCTCAGACAACCAACATTTGGACTAAACAACACCTCTCAACATGAAACCTCTTATGTTTAAGCATCAGAAATTCAGACGAACAGATCAAGCAAGCATCGAATAACAGTATTTACTTTAGCAACAATGCTTCTGTAATTTTCTGATGCAAACCGAAATATGAACATGCGAAGTAGTGGGCATGAATGCTTATTGATTTATCCACCACCTCAATGCTATAGCTCCCTACCCGTGTTGTTAATCATCACCCAAATGCAATGATCTATCTCCCAGAAATTCTAATAAGGAAATGGGACATAAAATGCAGCAAAGCAACATGAACATTTGCAACAACTTCATTCACTTCCCTCTGGTTTTACGAATAAAAGTAAGCTAATGGCTTTTGTTCAGGAGTTCCCAACGAGAAAATTCAAAACACTCAAGAGGGAGAGTTAGAACTAGAGCATGACAGAATGCAAGATAGAGAACAGGGGAACTGAGATGCTCGAATCCCTTCAGAAGATCTGGCTTGAAGAAAAAATTTCTTTTGCAAAGGAAAGCACCCACTACACCACGCTAAACCCAAAGCAAGAGAAAGGACAAAGGCAACCCAGAAATAGCAAACAAGTCCCAAAAGTTAATCAAACCCAAAAACTTCAGCAACCCAAGAGAAAAAGAAATCTGCTCGCACTGCTGCAGAGAGCTTCGACCCTTTTCAGCAAAATTTTATGCACAAATCTAAGCCAAACTCAAACTGAACCCGGGCGACAGAATCATCAATCATTCCGCCTACTTTTCAAATGTAAAAGCCTTGGATTTAAGCATAAAAATTTGGAGACAAACATGCAAACTTTCGGTGAGAATTTTTCCTGCATTTTCTGGGTTTTTCATCAAACGTATAACGGTACAAGCCAAATCCCAGTCAAAACTCGTAATTTGCTTCATCTAACACTAAAACCCGACATCCAAACGAACAACAAGGACAGGAAGAGCAGTGACCAACAAAACATTAGAACAAAAAAAAAAGAAAATAAACATAGTCTGTCATGACTCTTTTGCTGTATTTTCCCTTTTTGCACACAGAGAGCGCATAGGACGGACTCTTTTGGTTCAAGATTGCTACTTTAGGGCAGTCAGTCAAGCAAATAACAAGCAGGAAAAAATTCACTGATGCATGAACAGGGAAGGCCAAAGAAAGGCTACCTTTACTCATTCGGATTGCAAAACAGCGCCTGAATGGAGACGCGATAAGCTTCAGCGAGGGCCAAACGAAACTGGAAAAATGTTTCACCTTTTTCTGCGGCTGCCTTCCAAATTCTGCGACATCTCCCTTGCTTTTTCTTTTTCTGGTTTTTTTCTCTGCTCAGCCGCAACTCTCCCTTTCTATCTCAAAACCTCGCCGTCATCCCCCCCAGCCGTCATGGCTTTTCTGTTTTTCTTTCTTTTGCTCTTGATCCCTAACTCAGCCGCCACTGCCCTCTCTCAGTTCTTTACCTCTCTCAAAACCCTAGCCTTTCCTCACAGCCCCCCTTACATTTTCTTAGCTCCTCAAACTCCAGCCGCCACCCTTGGTTCTTCACTCTTTCTAACCCCACCGAAGCTTTCTTCTTTTCGTTCTTCTTCACCTCAGTTCCTTTCCCTAGCCTTTCTTGTTTTTTTTTTCCTCGGCCGTCATACACTCGCTCCCCCTTTCACCAGATTTTCTTTTGCCGTCACTCCGTCCCTCGGTTTCTTTCTTTTGCTCTCCAAAAAACCTCTCCCGCCGTCACAAAACTCTCTGGTTTTCTTTTCTTAGCCGTCCCAGAACCTCTCTCTCGCTTTCTTTTCCCTTGCGGCCAATCCTGCTTTTTTCAAAAACCCTTCATCCGACGCTGCTCCACATCTCCCCGTCCTTCCTCTTTCATTTCCACCCTCCACCTATCCTCTTCTAGAATTCTCTAGGGCCTGATGTGTCCTAGACACCTGGCCATTTATCCCTTAAATTGCCCTTAAGGCCTTGCTGCAACTTCTCTTTGCAAGCTGCGGACGAACGCAGCTTGCATGTAATAATAATATATATTTTTTTTTTCAGCACTTAAACAGCCCAAAACCCGCTCTCGGGTTTCCTTTTTTTTTTTTAAATAATAATTTAACAAAATATAAAGAAAAATAACTAATTAAGAAAGATTGAATAAAATGAGCGGAACTAGGTATAAAAAGATAAAAAATGAAATGAATTTAAATCTAAAATAACTAAAGCATATTTTGTGAATACTTTTCTTTTCGTGAAATTCTACGCTAAAATGACTTAAAATAAACTACTAAAAAAAACTAAAAGTAAATAAAAACTAACACGACAAATAAAAATAAATAGTAAATGAAATTACACTAAAATTTGGTGTCTACAGTTTGCCCCTCTTTGTCTGAGTTTTGGAAAAACTTGAGACAAAGAAGTAGACACCAAATACTCACCTGTGTTATTTGGCTGCAGCTACTCGAATGATTGTCATTATTGAAACGAGGACCGACCTCTTTAGTGAGAACTTTAAAATGGGACTGACCCAAATGAGAAATTAAAAAAAAGCGGGACTGACCCGAACAAGGTTTAAAATCGTGGGACTGGCCCGAACAAAATTAAAATCATGGGACTGACCCGAACAAAATTTAGAATCATGGAACTGACCCGAGCAAAATTTAAAATCATGGGACTGACCCGAATACGATTTAAAATCATGGGACTGGCCCGAATAAAATTTAAAATCATGGGACCGGCCCGAATAAAAACATCATGGGACTGACCCGAACAAAATTTAAAATCATGGGACTGACCCGAATAAAACTTAAATCATGGGACTGACCCGAATAAAATTAAAATCATGGGACTGACCCGAATAAAATTAAAATCATGGGACTGACCCGAATAAAACTTAAATCATGGGACTGACCCGAATAAACTTAAAATCGTGGGACTGACCCGAATAAAACTTAAATCATGGGACTGGCTCGAATAAAATTAAATCATGATGCACACTAGTGGGACTAACCCATGTTCAGTGGCGATAAAAATGCACACTAGCGGGACTGACCCAACGGCTAGTGGCAGTGCAAATGAAAGGCACGCTAGTGGGACTGACCCAACAGCTAGCGGCAAAATAAAAGAAATGCGCACTAGTGGGACTGACCCAACGGCTAGTGGCAATGCAAATGACAGGCACGCTAGTGGGACTGACCCAACGGCTAGCGGCAAAATAAAAGAAATGCGCACTAGTGGGACTGACCCAACGGCTAATGGCAGAATAAAGAAATGCTGGTATGTATGAAGAGACTGTGTAAGCCTTGCTCGAAAAGTGATCCGAAGATTTGCCCCAGTGTGATAAATTGGTCAGTGGGATTAAACCCGAGCTTGCCTTAGTTGGTGGTACAAAATCCAAGCCCAACGTGAACTTTGTGATGTTGGCGGCACAAAATCCAGGCCCAACGTGATAAAGTGATGTTGGCGACACCAAATCCAGGCCCAACGTGATCTTTGTGAAGTTGGCGGCACAAAATCCAGGCCCAACGTGATAAAGTGATGTTGGCGGCACCAAGTCCAGGCCCAACGTGACATTTGTGAGGTTGGCGGCACGAAATCCAGGCCCAACGTGATGTTTGTGAAGTTGGCGGCACAAAATCCAGGCCCAACGTGATAAAGTGAATGGTCAGTGGGATAAGACCCAGTCCTGCCATCCAATTGGTCAAGAAATTGGATTTGATTTGTCAAGATACAAGAAATTAAATTTGATTTTCCAAGAAACAAAAATTTGAACTTGATTTTTGATTTTTGATTTTTGAATTTTTCTGATTTTTTGAGAGAATCTTTTTCAAAAATAATTTGCCTCCAGTGTAGGGCCCTTTTCCCTTCTTTCTTCTCTTTCTTCGGCATCGGCCTTCCACATCACCAGATGCTCTTTCGTCGATTTCAACTATGAATACCTGCACAGGGGGCTTACATGCACTCAAATTTGCATGAAAAGGGCAGCGTGATTGATTTGAAAAATGCATTATTTGATTCTTGGACGAAATCCTCAATTGGACTACACAAATATTTGCCCCTGTGCGGGCTTGTTTTCACGAAATCTTATAAATAAAATTTTGCCCCAGTATGGGCCATTTAATTGCAAAAACTTGTTTGGATGACTTTCCATTTATTTGAACACTGTAAGAAACTATGTTTCCAGAAAGAAAATTTCATGATGAATTTCTTGAAATAATACCAAATTACAGAAGATTTCTTCCTCACTTTTAGCATCTGTGTTTTGGGTAATGGGTCTCCATTTCCAGTTGGCTCATCTTCAGGACCAATCAAGTGACTTTATTTCTGATTTTGAGGTGGCTAAGGAAAATGAGAGGTCAGAATTTGTCTTATTTTTGTGCCCAAATTGTACGTAATCCCTTCAATATCACATCTTAGTGAAAGCAAAGAGTTTGTCACCCTTATTTCTTAAGAAAACGTAGTCCACATATGAGCTTTATAGGCTTGCAACAATATGGATAGAAACTATAGCTAAGCATGCGAAACTGGTTATACCCTTATGATCACAAATGATTGATGGATTTTCTTCTGAGCATAATCCTCACTTTGGGTTGTCATGAAGGAATAAGTCAATGATGGACTTTATGAGCTTGTAATGTGGCTTGAAAACGATGGTTAAAGAATAAGACTTTCAGGGACATTGCACCGAAGATCGCATTTTTCCAAAATTGCCCCTACGTTGGAACTCAAAGATCTCAGACTTTGTTTGCACTTTTCTCCCCATTCACCAGGGACTTCAGCGTCGAATTTTCTTGCATTTACTTTTCTTGCTTTGCTTTTGCTTCCTTTTCTTTTCCTCGACCTAGTGGGTTTTCACATGGTAAGTAGCGTCAACCCCATACCCAAGCAATTCAGAAATACAGCTAAAATTTTCGGCATCAGAAATTTTCTTGCCAGGGCCATTGCAAAGAACAGAAGTCAGGACTTTCGGCTTTTGTAATGGGGTCAGGTGGGGTGCTTAGAAAAGTTAAGGCTTGAAAACGGATTTCAAAAGCGGTTTGAAAAATCTGAGATCGCATTGTTGCGTCAACCCTATTTTAGGGTTAAATCAAAGCTTGCCACAGTTTATTCTCAATTGAGGCTCTTTTCTTTCATTTTCTTTCTTCTTTGATTTTTCGGCCTTCTGCCAGTTTTGAACTTTCACAAAATTTGCCCCAGTTATTTTTGAACTGAGGTTTTCTTTTCTTCTTTTGTCTTTTGATTTTGTTGCATTATCACTTTTCACTCCTTGAAACTTTTCCTTTTCAACTCAAACTTGCCCCAGTGTGGGGTTTGCGATTCTCAGGGGTTGCCAAACGAAGTAATTTATTCTAAAGGCTCAAAAGGGAAAACTAGGGATAGAATGTTTGATTGGAAAAGAAGAGGGCCTGACTTGTATTCCGTCCCTTACAATAACTCTGAAAGGAAACTTACATTAATGCGAAATTTCTTGCATGTATCTGAATTAATTGACTGAGGAAGACTCTTGCTCGTTCATATCTATGAAACATAAGTGATCCGCCGGACAGAACTTGTCCTTTTTCTCTTTTCTTTCCTTTTCAAAATTGAAACCCAGGTAGAATCAAATTTCCCCAATTCGCGGTTCCCTTTCCCCTTTTCCTTCTTTTTTTTTTTTTTTTTCAAAATTCCCCAATCTCCTTCCCCAATGTGGGGTGCGATCGTAAATACTTTGAAAAGAACCACCAATTTTAGCTCAAATGAGGATGCAAGGGATAAATGGTGTTTAGGTAGTAGAAACGACGGCCAAAGCATCATTCTTACACCTCATGACAACCAAAGTAACGAAATGGTCATTGAAAATCCATTCCCCTTTTTGATATCTAAGAATTTTCCAATATAGGGTAGTGATCACTAGGGCTCTTATTTGAAACGAAATTATTCTTTCAGAAGCTCAAATGGGAGAGCAAATGATGAAATGTGTATAGGTAAAGAAAAGAATGCTCGAAGTATCATTCCAAATTTTCAAAACAAACAAGAATAATGCACATTTTTGCTTTCACTTAGATGTGAATTGAATAGAATTAGACACAGTGGACATTTCTCAAGCAAAGATCGCCCCAATTTGCAATTTATCAATCAATGTGACTGATTTTATTTTGGGGTTAAGTGAAGGAGAAAGGTATCTCATGGGGTCTTTTGAGTGACCTCTTTTAATTTTTGAGCACTGCTATTGTGTAGCTCAGATCACCGATCTAGTGTACACAAGGATTTTAGAAAGCATACACTTGCGAATTTTCAGGCTGGAGGTTGAAAAAACTCTCAATTCGGTCTTATTTCTTAAAATTCATCATGAAATCTCTTAATGAGCTCAATAAAGAATGAAATGTACACGAGTATTATGCAAAATAAATAATTGTCTGTACAAAAGCTTCATTATTGCCAATGTTTGAAAAATTTTAAAAGCAATACATATGAAAAACTTCTACGAAATTCCTTCGCACATGTATACACATTTTCTCTCTTAATATCCCCTTTTTCTTTGAGCAATGAAATCCCTTAGATGTTTTGCACGAGCGCTTTCAGATGAGTTTTTGAATTCACATTGTATGGCCTGCCTAAGAATCAAGTAATACTTGTAATTTTCAAACTCTATCGGATCAAAATTGTTATCAGATATAGAAGAAATGTTTCCACCTTATTGAAACATTTTTATGAATGCAGGGGAAGGGGGAAAACAAAAGAAAAATACCCTGAGTTAGTAATCAAGACTATAAAAAATCGGTATGCATGTCTTATGGGGGAACCCTTTTTATGCCAAGGGTAGGCCTAGCATGAAAATGCGATCCTCTAGGGTAGGCACTATACCATACCTGATGAATCCGATCAATTGATTAAGTGAAAAATGATTTGAAAAATTTGGCCAATTGGAGTGAGAAGAGACATTTGTCCTAAAAATGAGGGCAAAGTCGGAATGGATTGCTTGCTTTGATCGACGCATGACGTGCCAAAGGGGGTAAAATGGTCAAATGCATTGAATGAGATTTGATTATTTGTTCAAAATTGAATGGATAACCCCTAAAATGAATTAAACTAATCAAATGAATTGAATGAAGTCAATTGGTCAAACAAATCGAATGAAATGATGATTTATTCAACAAACGAATTGAAATTGATGATTTATTTAAAATTGGCCGAATTGTTCTAAAAATGAATGAATTGACCAAATAGATTGGATGAATTTGATCAAATGAACGGAAATGATGGTTTATTCAAAAATCGATGGAATTATCTCCCCTTTGGTAGTTTTAAAAAAAATGCATTGCGATGCATTAGCCTATGAGCCTCCTACAATCAAGATTTGGCCTCAATAAGTTTATCGTCTTATCAGTGAGAAAATGTTGGTGAATTTCATCAAGTTAATGTCCTTTAAGCAAGGGATTTTTACCAATTTTGATAAAGTGGCCAAAAGGTGATTATTAGACGCTCATATTCCAAAGATTGCTCTATGAAAATGATCGGATCCTACCTTATCTTGTGCACTACCCCTTTGGATGGTACAAAATGTAAACGTGCAAGTCTCCTTGGATTAAGTATCCGAGACACAAGGCGGCTTATTCCTAACACGGGATCCCCTAAATGGCATTCCCTTATAGGGTTTATGCATGATGCCATTTATTAAAGCGATGTAAATATGTGACAAATATGGCCTAAAGGACATAAATAATGCATCGGGGGGAAAATGTCTAAAATGAAATGTACTTATTGAAAATTAAGTGTAATGACTGAAATTTAAACATGTGAGTTATCTAGTGGGTAAGTCACTAAAAGAGTGCCAAAGAGGCCTCTTATTGCTAAGGCACATGAATGCAGGCCAAGAAAACAAAGAAATGATTAGCGCAATTGATAGTACACATAACATATTGGGAGCAATTAAGAAAAGAAATACAATAAAAGCAAATAAAAGGGGTGGAACCCCTTCCCTCGTGCCTAATGTGCTTAAAAAAGGGTGAGGCTGACTCTAACCTAGGAAAACTCTAACATGGATGCATGAGGCTGGGGCTTACTAATGCAACTAGACTCGATAAGGTTTAAAAATGTCCCCAAGCCTTCAGACCTAAGGGAATGGGTCATCAATCCCAAGACCCTCGGTCGGTGGCTCGAGCGGTCCCCTAGGTACTGCTATGGACGTAGAGCACACCATCCACATACCTAGAGAAACCATTCCTAGTCCTACAAGGCAGTGTGGGAAAGAGCCCACGAAAAATAAAATAAAATGGGATAACAGTAAATAAACGTGCACGTATGAAGTGTTCCCTATTTTGAGGGAAGGGGTTGAGAACCAACGCGAGACTCTAAAGGTGACACACACCCCCCCCAAATGCAATGCAAAGCGCGAGATAAAACAAGTACAACATACATCCAAACAACCAATCATACATACGTGAGTGAGGGAGTAGTTTGATACGCGCGTGAGGCAAAAAGTCCTAAAATGGAAAATGCAACCCTAATATCCAAATGCTATGCATAAAAAGGGTAGAAAAAGGAAAAGAATAGCTAAATCAAATGCTTGGACCCACTTAGGAAGTCCCCAGTGGAGTCGCCAACTGTCGCGCCCCACTTTTTGAATGGTGAGAAAGTAGTGTGTGGGATATGTATGTGAACGTGCGTGAAAATGAAAATAAAAGGCCGTGGGATTGTGAAATGCGACGGTTTGGCCAAACAAAGTTCAAAAAGGGTTTTTGAATGAAAAATGGAGTCGCCACTTGGTATAGTGTTAGGGTGTACCAAGTCACCCAAAAAGTGATTTTTTGGAAAGAAAAGTAAACGAACCCTTTTTAAAGAACTTTTAGGTCTACGTAACCAAAGAAAGGGATCGGGGGTCACATTTGATAAGGGAGAAGGCAAAGGCAAAGCCTAAGGCACTCCCTTACCCTAGCCAAAGCTAGTTGCGTGACTTAGCCCTTCTTTTCTTAATTTTTCTACCCAAAATATGTGTTGCATGTTGGATGTGACTAATGGATATGAAAAAAGAAAAATGCAATCCTAAATCTAAAATGTCTCTTATGAGGCTTTTTGGTCCCAATCACATGAGTTGTGATGGCCAATAAGGAAAACTCTCATAGAGGTTACGGGTAATGCAAATGAAGACCCAAATATGAGTGCAAGTGTGAAAATGTAAGAGGAATGCAAAATAAAATAAAATACAAATACAAATGTAAGTGCAAGTGTGCAAATGTAATAAAAGTGCATGTGTGCAAATGTAAGAAAAGTGCATGTGTGCCAATTGAGAAAATGAAGGTGTATGTGTGCAAGTGGATCAAAATATGGTATAATAGTAGTAAATGCATCTAAGTACAATTGGGTGCAATTTGTGAGGTAGAAAATAAATAAGTGATAAGGAAAGAAGAGAAAGTGTGTGAACATGGCATGTGGAGTGAGAAAATGTAGATAAAAGATGAAAAAGTGATGTGGTAAAATGGAGGTGCATGAACCTAGAGGAGTGCATCAAGTCGGGTGCGGGAATGACTTCTAACTTCATGATTTTTAATTTTCCCTTTGATTAGAAGGAAGAACTAGCGTGCTAAGGCTATTTTGTAGCCACACTCGCTCGTTTCCCTTACCGAAAGGGGACTCTCAAGCAAATGTACCCTATAACTAGCATGAAGATGCAAAAACCTAAAATGAAAGGGAAAGGATTGGAGGATCATGCCAAATGCTAGAAAACTAAGAAAAAAATGTATGAAATGTAGTGAAACATGCAAGTATGCACTAACGAAAGGGGACGGCCTATCGGGTCTAGCATTGGACTAGCCCTTTTCTAGCGCTCTCTCACAAGCATTGGACTTGTAAGAGCTCAAGGGGAAAGACCATGACCAGCGTTGGACTAGCCACGGTGACGTCACACATCCATTATAAACCAAATAAATCATGTAAAGGCTAATAAAGCAAATAAACACATAAATCACATATTGCACATAACACATAAGCATGATATCTAGATGCAAGACCCTAAGAAAGCAAATTAACATGTAGCAACAAAAGCAAGCAAATCACACTAATGAACCTATTACATTGGCTAACTAAAACAAATGGGGGAGGGGAAAAGTGAATAAAAATGCTCTCCAAGCCCTATCTATTACAAGCCGAGAGGTGTACACATACCCCATAAAAGAATAGCTTAATAAAAGCAAAAGTAAATGGAATAAATGAAAGGCATTAAGGAAAGGCAAGGAAAGCAAAGTAGACATGCAATTCTCACTTAGCACGTTGGATCACATAGGGGAGAAACAAAAAAAGGTAAAAGTAGTTATACCTCCCTTGGGTTGTGGCCCTAACGAAGTGAAATTATTAATTTACCCTCCAAAACAATAAAATGGTCAGGGTACCAATTTAATTAAGAACATTAAAGAAAATATGCAAAACACAAGCTCGCTTGGTCATAAAGGTCTTAAAATCACGAATTAAGTGCAATTAAACAAAGCATGGTAGTTAATTGAAGCAAACAAGCAATGAAGTTGCAAACATTAAAACTACAAAGGACCAAATTGATGAAATTATTCAATTGATTGGGTCCTAGTGGAACAAGGGAGAAGCCAGGGGTCAAGGCGCAATTTTTTCAGAAATTATCCATGCATGCAACGAAGCTTTCCTTGTTTCGGCTGATTTCTTTCATCTGCAATATGCTGGGTTTCTCAAATACGATCTCCCATCCATCCCAACGCAACTAACATCTCAGACAACCAACATTTGGACTAAACAACACCTCTCAACATGAAACCTCTTATGTTTAAGCATCAGAAATTCAGACGAACAGATCAAGCAAGCATCGAATAACAGTATTTACTTTAGCAACAATGCTTCTGTAATTTTCTGATGCAAACCGAAATATGAACATGCGAAGTAGTGGGCATGAATGCTTATTGATTTATCCACCACCTCAATGCTATAGCTCCCTACCCGTGTTGTTAATCATCACCCAAATGCAATGATCTATCTCCCAGAAATTCTAATAAGGAAATGGGACATAAAATGCAGCAAAGCAACATGAACATTTGCAACAACTTCATTCACTTCCCTCTGGTTTTACGAATAAAAGTAAGCTAATGGCTTTTGTTCAGGAGTTCCCAACGAGAAAATTCAAAACACTCAAGAGGGAGAGTTAGAACTAGAGCATGACAGAATGCAAGATAGAGAACAGGGGAACTGAGATGCTCGAATCCCTTCAGAAGATCTGGCTTGAAGAAAAAATTTCTTTTGCAAAGGAAAGCACCCACTACACCACGCTAAACCCAAAGCAAGAGAAAGGACAAAGGCAACCCAGAAATAGCAAACAAGTCCCAAAAGTTAATCAAACCCAAAAACTTCAGCAACCCAAGAGAAAAAGAAATCTGCTCGCACTGCTGCAGAGAGCTTCGACCCTTTTCAGCAAAATTTTATGCACAAATCTAAGCCAAACTCAAACTGAACCCGGGCGACAGAATCATCAATCATTCCGCCTACTTTTCAAATGTAAAAGCCTTGGATTTAAGCATAAAAATTTGGAGACAAACATGCAAACTTTCGGTGAGAATTTTTCCTGCATTTTCTGGGTTTTTCATCAAACGTATAACGGTACAAGCCAAATCCCAGTCAAAACTCGTAATTTGCTTCATCTAACACTAAAACCCGACATCCAAACGAACAACAAGGACAGGAAGAGCAGTGACCAACAAAACATTAGAACAAAAAAAAAAGAAAATAAACATAGTCTGTCATGACTCTTTTGCTGTATTTTCCCTTTTTGCACACAGAGAGCGCATAGGACGGACTCTTTTGGTTCAAGATTGCTACTTTAGGGCAGTCAGTCAAGCAAATAACAAGCAGGAAAAAATTCACTGATGCATGAACAGGGAAGGCCAAAGAAAGGCTACCTTTACTCATTCGGATTGCAAAACAGCGCCTGAATGGAGACGCGATAAGCTTCAGCGAGGGCCAAACGAAACTGGAAAAATGTTTCACCTTTTTCTGCGGCTGCCTTCCAAATTCTGCGACATCTCCCTTGCTTTTTCTTTTTCTGGTTTTTTTCTCTGCTCAGCCGCAACTCTCCCTTTCTATCTCAAAACCTCGCCGTCATCCCCCCCAGCCGTCATGGCTTTTCTGTTTTTCTTTCTTTTGCTCTTGATCCCTAACTCAGCCGCCACTGCCCTCTCTCAGTTCTTTACCTCTCTCAAAACCCTAGCCTTTCCTCACAGCCCCCCTTACATTTTCTTAGCTCCTCAAACTCCAGCCGCCACCCTTGGTTCTTCACTCTTTCTAACCCCACCGAAGCTTTCTTCTTTTCGTTCTTCTTCACCTCAGTTCCTTTCCCTAGCCTTTCTTGTTTTTTTTTTCCTCGGCCGTCATACACTCGCTCCCCCTTTCACCAGATTTTCTTTTGCCGTCACTCCGTCCCTCGGTTTCTTTCTTTTGCTCTCCAAAAAACCTCTCCCGCCGTCACAAAACTCTCTGGTTTTCTTTTCTTAGCCGTCCCAGAACCTCTCTCTCGCTTTCTTTTCCCTTGCGGCCAATCCTGCTTTTTTCAAAAACCCTTCATCCGACGCTGCTCCACATCTCCCCGTCCTTCCTCTTTCATTTCCACCCTCCACCTATCCTCTTCTAGAATTCTCTAGGGCCTGATGTGTCCTAGACACCTGGCCATTTATCCCTTAAATTGCCCTTAAGGCCTTGCTGCAACTTCTCTTTGCAAGCTGCGGACGAACGCAGCTTGCATGTAATAATAATATATATTTTTTTTTTCAGCACTTAAACAGCCCAAAACCCGCTCTCGGGTTTCCTTTTTTTTTTTAAATAATAATTTAACAAAATATAAAGAAAAATAACTAATTAAGAAAAATAACTAATTAAGAAAGATTGAATAAAATGAGCGGAACTAGGTATAAAAAGATAAAAAATGAAATGAATTTAAATCTAAAATAACTAAAGCATATTTTGTGAATACTTTTCTTTTCGTGAAATTCTACGCTAAAATGACTTAAAATAAACTACTAAAAAAAACTAAAAGTAAATAAAAACTAACACGACAAATAAAAATAAATAGTAAATGAAATTACACTAAAATTTGGTGTCTACAGTTTGCCCCTCTTTGTCTGAGTTTTGGAAAAACTTGAGACAAAGAAGTAGACACCAAATACTCACCTGTGTTATTTGGCTGCAGCTACTCGAATGATTGTCATTATTGAAACGAGGACCGACCTCTTTAGTGAGAACTTTAAAATGGGACTGACCCAAATGAGAAATTAAAAAAAAGCGGGACTGACCCGAACAAGGTTTAAAATCGTGGGACTGGCCCGAACAAAATTAAAATCATGGGACTGACCCGAACAAAATTTAGAATCATGGAACTGACCCGAGCAAAATTTAAAATCATGGGACTGACCCGAATACGATTTAAAATCATGGGACTGGCCCGAATAAAATTTAAAATCATGGGACCGGCCCGAATAAAAACATCATGGGACTGACCCGAACAAAATTTAAAATCATGGGACTGACCCGAATAAAACTTAAATCATGGGACTGACCCGAATAAAATTAAAATCATGGGACTGACCCGAATAAAATTAAAATCATGGGACTGACCCGAATAAAACTTAAATCATGGGACTGACCCGAATAAACTTAAAATCGTGGGACTGACCCGAATAAAACTTAAATCATGGGACTGGCCCGAATAAAATTAAATCATGATGCACACTAGTGGGACTAACCCATGTTCAGTGGCGATAAAAATGCACACTAGCGGGACTGACCCAACGGCTAGTGGCAGTGCAAATGAAAGGCACGCTAGTGGGACTGACCCAACAGCTAGCGGCAAAATAAAAGAAATGCGCACTAGTGGGACTGACCCAACGACTAGTGGCAATGCAAATGACAGGCACGCTAGTGGGACTGACCCAACGGCTAGCGGCAAAATAAAAGAAATGCGCACTAGTGGGACTGACCCAACGGCTAATGGCAGAATAAAGAAATGCTGGTATGTATGAAGAGACTGTGTAAGCCTTGCTCGAAAAGTGATCCGAAGATTTGCCCCAGTGTGATAAATTGGTCAGTGGGATTAAACCCGAGCTTGCCTTAGTTGGTGGTACAAAATCCAAGCCCAACGTGAACTTTGTGATGTTGGCGGCACAAAATCCAGGCCCAACGTGATAAAGTGATGTTGGCGACACCAAATCCAGGCCCAACGTGATCTTTGTGAAGTTGGCGGCACAAAATCCAGGCCCAACGTGATAAAGTGATGTTGGCGGCACCAAGTCCAGGCCCAACGTGACATTTGTGAGGTTGGCGGCACGAAATCCAGGCCCAACGTGATGTTTGTGAAGTTGGCGGCACAAAATCCAGGCCCAACGTGATAAAGTGAATGGTCAGTGGGATAAGACCCAGTCCTGCCATCCAATTGGTCAAGAAATTGGATTTGATTTGTCAAGATACAAGAAATTAAATTTGATTTTCCAAGAAACAAAAATTTGAACTTGATTTTTGATTTTTGATTTTTGAATTTTTCTGATTTTTTGAGAGAATCTTTTTCAAAAATAATTTGCCTCCAGTGTAGGGCCCTTTTCCCTTCTTTCTTCTCTTTCTTCGGCATCGGCCTTCCACATCACCAGATGCTCTTTCGTCGATTTCAACTATGAATACCTGCACAGGGGGCTTACATGCACTCAAATTTGCATGAAAAGGGCAGCGTGATTGATTTGAAAAATGCATTATTTGATTCTTGGACGAAATCCTCAATTGGACTACACAAATATTTGCCCCTGTGCGGGCTTGTTTTCACGAAATCTTATAAATAAAATTTTGCCCCAGTATGGGCCATTTAATTGCAAAAACTTGTTTGGATGACTTTCCATTTATTTGAACACTGTAAGAAACTATGTTTCCAGAAAGAAAATTTCATGATGAATTTCTTGAAATAATACCAAATTACAGAAGATTTCTTCCTCACTTTTAGCATCTGTGTTTTGGGTAATGGGTCTCCATTTCCAGTTGGCTCATCTTCAGGACCAATCAAGTGACTTTATTTCTGATTTTGAGGTGGCTAAGGAAAATGAGAGGTCAGAATTTGTCTTATTTTTGTGCCCAAATTGTACGTAATCCCTTCAATATCACATCTTAGTGAAAGCAAAGAGTTTGTCACCCTTATTTCTTAAGAAAACGTAGTCCACATATGAGCTTTATAGGCTTGCAACAATATGGATAGAAACTATAGCTAAGCATGCGAAACTGGTTATACCCTTATGATCACAAATGATTGATGGATTTTCTTCTGAGCATAATCCTCACTTTGGGTTGTCATGAAGGAATAAGTCAATGATGGACTTTATGAGCTTGTAATGTGGCTTGAAAACGATGGTTAAAGAATAAGACTTTCAGGGACATTGCACCGAAGATCGCATTTTTCCAAAATTGCCCCTACGTTGGAACTCAAAGATCTCAGACTTTGTTTGCACTTTTCTCCCCATTCACCAGGGACTTCAGCGTCGAATTTTCTTGCATTTACTTTTCTTGCTTTGCTTTTGCTTCCTTTTCTTTTCCTCGACCTAGTGGGTTTTCACATGGTAAGTAGCGTCAACCCCATACCCAAGCAATTCAGAAATACAGCTAAAATTTTCGGCATCAGAAATTTTCTTGCCAGGGCCATTGCAAAGAACAGAAGTCAGGACTTTCGGCTTTTGTAATGGGGTCAGGTGGGGTGCTTAGAAAAGTTAAGGCTTGAAAACGGATTTCAAAAGCGGTTTGAAAAATCTGAGATCGCATTGTTGCGTCAACCCTATTTTAGGGTTAAATCAAAGCTTGCCACAGTTTATTCTCAATTGAGGCTCTTTTCTTTCATTTTCTTTCTTCTTTGATTTTTCGGCCTTCTGCCAGTTTTGAACTTTCACAAAATTTGCCCCAGTTATTTTTGAACTGAGGTTTTCTTTTCTTCTTTTGTCTTTTGATTTTGTTGCATTATCACTTTTCACTCCTTGAAACTTTTCCTTTTCAACTCAAACTTGCCCCAGTGTGGGGTTTGCGATTCTCAGGGGTTGCCAAACGAAGTAATTTATTCTAAAGGCTCAAAAGGGAAAACTAGGGATAGAATGTTTGATTGGAAAAGAAGAGGGCCTGACTTGTATTCCGTCCCTTACAATAACTCTGAAAGGAAACTTACATTAATGCGAAATTTCTTGCATGTATCTGAATTAATTGACTGAGGAAGACTCTTGCTCGTTCATATCTATGAAACATAAGTGATCCGCCGGACAGAACTTGTCCTTTTTCTCTTTTCTTTCCTTTTCAAAATTGAAACCCAGGTAGAATCAAATTTCCCCAATTCGCGGTTCCCTTTCCCCTTTTCCTTCTTTTTTTTTTTTTTTTTTTCAAAATTCCCCAATCTCCTTCCCCAATGTGGGGTGCGATCGTAAATACTTTGAAAAGAACCACCAATTTTAGCTCAAATGAGGATGCAAGGGATAAATGGTGTTTAGGTAGTAGAAACGACGGCCAAAGCATCATTCTTACACCTCATGACAACCAAAGTAACGAAATGGTCATTGAAAATCCATTCCCCTTTTTGATATCTAAGAATTTTCCAATATAGGGTAGTGATCACTAGGGCTCTTATTTGAAACGAAATTATTCTTTCAGAAGCTCAAATGGGAGAGCAAATGATGAAATGTGTATAGGTAAAGAAAAGAATGCTCGAAGTATCATTCCAAATTTTCAAAACAAACAAGAATAATGCACATTTTTGCTTTCACTTAGATGTGAATTGAATAGAATTAGACACAGTGGACATTTCTCAAGCAAAGATCGCCCCAATTTGCAATTTATCAATCAATGTGACTGATTTTATTTTGGGGTTAAGTGAAGGAGAAAGGTATCTCATGGGGTCTTTTGAGTGACCTCTTTTAATTTTTGAGCACTGCTATTGTGTAGCTCAGATCACCGATCTAGTGTACACAAGGATTTTAGAAAGCATACACTTGCGAATTTTCAGGCTGGAGGTTGAAAAAACTCTCAATTCGGTCTTATTTCTTAAAATTCATCATGAAATCTCTTAATGAGCTCAATAAAGAATGAAATGTACACGAGTATTATGCAAAATAAATAATTGTCTGTACAAAAGCTTCATTATTGCCAATGTTTGAAAAATTTTAAAAGCAATACATATGAAAAACTTCTACGAAATTCCTTCGCACATGTATACACATTTTCTCTCTTAATATCCCCTTTTTCTTTGAGCAATGAAATCCCTTAGATGTTTTGCACGAGCGCTTTCAGATGAGTTTTTGAATTCACATTGTATGGCCTGCCTAAGAATCAAGTAATACTTGTAATTTTCAAACTCTATCGGATCAAAATTGTTATCAGATATAGAAGAAATGTTTCCACCTTATTGAAACATTTTTATGAATGCAGGGGAAGGGGGAAAACAAAAGAAAAATACCCTGAGTTAGTAATCAAGACTATAAAAAATCGGTATGCATGTCTTATGGGGGAACCCTTTTTATGCCAAGGGTAGGCCTAGCATGAAAATGCGATCCTCTAGGGTAGGCACTATACCATACCTGATGAATCCGATCAATTGATTAAGTGAAAAATGATTTGAAAAATTTGGCCAATTGGAGTGAGAAGAGACATTTGTCCTAAAAATGAGGGCAAAGTCGGAATGGATTGCTTGCTTTGATCGACGCATGACGTGCCAAAGGGGGTAAAATGGTCAAATGCATTGAATGAGATTTGATTATTTGTTCAAAATTGAATGGATAACCCCTAAAATGAATTAAACTAATCAAATGAATTGAATGAAGTCAATTGGTCAAACAAATCGAATGAAATGATGATTTATTCAACAAACGAATTGAAATTGATGATTTATTTAAAATTGGCCGAATTGTTCTAAAAATGAATGAATTGACCAAATAGATTGGATGAATTTGATCAAATGAACGGAAATGATGGTTTATTCAAAAATCGATGGAATTATCTCCCCTTTGGTAGTTTTAAAAAAAATGCATTGCGATGCATTAGCCTATGAGCCTCCTACAATCAAGATTTGGCCTCAATAAGTTTATCGTCTTATCAGTGAGAAAATGTTGGTGAATTTCATCAAGTTAATGTCCTTTAAGCAAGGGATTTTTACCAATTTTGATAAAGTGGCCAAAAGGTGATTATTAGACGCTCATATTCCAAAGATTGCTCTATGAAAATGATCGGATCCTACCTTATCTTGTGCACTACCCCTTTGGATGGTACAAAATGTAAACGTGCAAGTCTCCTTGGATTAAGTATCCGAGACACAAGGCGGCTTATTCCTAACACGGGATCCCCTAAATGACATTCCCTTCTAGGGTTTATGCATGATGCCATTTATTAAAGCGATGTAAATATGTGACAAATATGGCCTAAAGGACATAAATAATGCATCGGGGGGAAAATGTCTAAAATGAAATGTACTTATTGAAAATTAAGTGTAATGACTGAAATTTAAACATGTGAGTTATCTAGTGGGTAAGTCACTAAAAGAGTGCCAAAGAGGCCTCTTATTGCTAAGGCACATGAATGCAGGCCAAGAAAACAAAGAAATGATTAGCGCAATTGATAGTACACATAACATATTGGGAGCAATTAAGAAAAGAAATACAATAAAAGCAAATAAAAGGGGTGGAACCCCTTCCCTCGTGCCTAATGTGCTTAAAAAAGGGTGAGGCTGACTCTAACCTAGGAAAACTCTAACATGGATGCATGAGGCTGGGGCTTACTAATGCAACTAGACTCGATAAGGTTTAAAAATGTCCCCAAGCCTTCAGACCTAAGGGAATGGGTCATCAATCCCAAGACCCTCGGTCGGTGGCTCGAGCGGTCCCCTAGGTACTGCTATGGACGTAGAGCACACCATCCACATACCTAGAGAAACCATTCCTAGTCCTACAAGGCAGTGTGGGAAAGAGCCCACGAAAAATAAAATAAAATGGGATAACAGTAAATAAACGTGCACGTATGAAGTGTTCCCTATTTTGAGGGAAGGGGTTGAGAACCAACGCGAGACTCTAAAGGTGACACACACCCCCCCAAATGCAATGCAAAGCGCGAGATAAAACAAGTACAACATACATCCAAACAACCAATCATACATACGTGAGTGAGGGAGTAGTTTGATACGCGCGTGAGGCAAAAAGTCCTAAAATGGAAAATGCAACCCTAATATCCAAATGCTATGCATAAAAAGGGTAGAAAAAGGAAAAGAATAGCTAAATCAAATGCTTGGACCCACTTAGGAAGTCCCCAGTGGAGTCGCCAACTGTCGCGCCCCACTTTTTGAATGGTGAGAAAGTAGTGTGTGGGATATGTATGTGAACGTGCGTGAAAATGAAAATAAAAGGCCGTGGGATTGTGAAATGCGACGGTTTGGCCAAACAAAGTTCAAAAAGGGTTTTTGAATGAAAAATGGAGTCGCCACTTGGTATAGTGTTAGGGTGTACCAAGTCACCCAAAAAGTGATTTTTTGGAAAGAAAAGTAAACGAACCCTTTTTAAAGAACTTTTAGGTCTACGTAACCAAAGAAAGGGATCGGGGGTCACATTTGATAAGGGAGAAGGCAAAGGCAAAGCCTAAGGCACTCCCTTACCCTAGCCAAAGCTAGTTGCGTGACTTAACCCTTCTTTTCTTAATTTTTCTACCCAAAATATGTGTTGCATGTTGGATGTGACTAATGGATATGAAAAAAGAAAAATGCAATCCTAAATCTAAAATGTCTCTTATGAGGCTTTTTGGTCCCAATCACATGAGTTGTGATGGCCAATAAGGAAAACTCTCATAGAGGTTACGGGTAATGCAAATGAAGACCCAAATATGAGTGCAAGTGTGAAAATGTAAGAGGAATGCAAAATAAAATAAAATACAAATACAAATGTAAGTGCAAGTGTGCAAATGTAATAAAAGTGCATGTGTGCAAATGTAAGAAAAGTGCATGTGTGCCAATTGAGAAAATGAAGGTGTATGTGTGCAAGTGGATCAAAATATGGTATAATAGTAGTAAATGCATCTAAGTACAATTGGGTGCAATTTGTGAGGTAGAAAATAAATAAGTGATAGGGAAAGAAGAGAAAGTGTGTGAACATGGCATGTGGAGTGAGAAAATGTAGATAAAAGATGAAAAAGTGATGTGGTAAAATGGAGGTGCATGAACCTAGAGGAGTGCATCAAGTCGGGTGCGGGAATGACTTCTAACTTCATGATTTTTAATTTTCCCTTTGATTAGAAGGAAGAACTAGCGTGCTAAGGCTATTTTGTAGCCACACTCGCTCGTTTCCCTTACCGAAAGGGGACTCTCAAGCAAATGTACCCTATAACTAGCATGAAGATGCAAAAACCTAAAATGAAAGGGAAAGGATTGGAGGATCATGCCAAATGCTAGAAAACTAAGAAAAAAATGTATGAAATGTAGTGAAACATGCAAGTATGCACTAACGAAAGGGGACGGCCTATCGGGTCTAGCATTGGACTAGCCCTTTTCTAGCGCTCTCTCACAAGCATTGGACTTGTAAGAGCTCAAGGGGAAAGACCATGACCAGCGTTGGACTAGCCACGGTGACGTCACACATCCATTATAAACCAAATAAATCATGTAAAGGCTAATAAAGCAAATAAACACATAAATCACATATTGCACATAACACATAAGCATGATATCTAGATGCAAGACCCTAAGAAAGCAAATTAACATGTAGCAACAAAAGCAAGCAAATCACACTAATGAACCTATTACATTGGCTAACTAAAACAAATGGGGGAGGGGAAAAGTGAATAAAAATGCTCTCCAAGCCCTATCTATTACAAGCCGAGAGGTGTACACATACCCCATAAAAGAATAGCTTAATAAAAGCAAAAGTAAATGGAATAAATGAAAGGTATTAAGGAAAGGCAAGGAAAGCAAAGTAGACATGCAATTCTCACTTAGCACATTGGATCACATAGGGGAGAAACAAAAAAAGGTAAAAGTAGTTATACCTCCCTTGGGTTGTGGCCCTAACGAAGTGAAATTATTAATTTACCCTCCAAAACAATAAAATGGTCAGGGTACCAATTTAATTAAGAACATTAAAGAAAATATGCAAAACACAAGCTCGCTTGGTCATAAAGCTCTTAAAATCACGAATTAAGTGCAATTAAACAAAGCATGGTAGTTAATTGAAGCAAACAAGCAATGAAGTTGCAAACATTAAAACTACCAAGGACCAAATTGATGAAATTATTCAATTGATTGGGTCCTAGTGGAACAAGGGAGAAGCCAGGGGTCAAGGCGCAATTTTTTCAGAAATTATCCATGCATGCAACGAAGCTTTCCTTGTTTTGGCTGATTTCTTTCATCTGCAATATGCTGGGTTTCTCAAATACGATCTCCCATCCATCCCAACGCAACTAACATCTCAGACAACCAACATTTGGACTAAACAACACCTCTCAACATGAAACCTCTTATGTTTAAGCATCAGAAATTCAGACGAACAGATCAAGCAAGCATCGAATAACAGTATTTACTTTAGCAACAATGCTTCTGTAATTTTCTGATGCAAATCGAAATATGAACATGCGAAGTAGTGGGCATGAATGCTTATTGATTTATCCACCACCTCAATGCTATAGCTCCCTACCCGTGTTGTTAATCATCACCCAAATGCAATGATCTATCTCCCAGAAATTCTAATAAGGAAATGGGACATAAAATGCAGCAAAGCAACATGAACATTTGCAACAACTTCATTCACTTCCCTCTGGTTTTATGAATAACAGTAAGCTAATGGCTTTTGTTCAGGAGTTCCCAACGAGAAAATTCAAAACACTCAAGAGGGAGAGTTAGAACTAGAGCATGACAGAATGCAAGATAGAGAACAGGGGAACTGAGATGCTCGAATCCCTTCAGAAGATCTGGCTTGAAGAAAAAATTTCTTTTGCAAAGGAAAGCACCCACTACACCACGCTAAACCCAAAGCAAGAGAAAGGACAAAGGCAACCCAGAAATAGCAAACAAGTCCCAAAAGTTAATCAAACCCAAAAACTTCAGCAACCCAAGAGAAAAAGAAATCTGCTCGCACTGCTGCAGAGAGCTTCGACCCTTTTCAGCAAAATTTTATGCACAAATCTAAGCCAAACTCAAACTGAACCCGGGCAACAGAATCATCAATCATTCCTCCTACTTTTCAAATGTAAAAGCCTTGGATTTAAGCATAAAAATTTGGAGACAAACATGCAAACTTTCGGTGAGAATTTTTCCTGCATTTTCTAGGTTTTTCATCAAACGTATAATGGTGCAAGCCAAATCCCAGTCAAAACTCGTAATTTGCTTCATCTAACACTAAAACCCGACATCCAAACGAACAACAAGGACAGGAAGAGCAGCGACCAACAAAACATTAGAATAAAAAAAAGGAAAATAAACATAGTCTGTCATGACTCTTTTGCTGTATTTTCCCTTTTTGCACACAGAGAACGCATAGGACGG
Source organism: Coffea arabica (assembly GCF_036785885.1). NCBI lineage: Eukaryota > Viridiplantae > Streptophyta > Magnoliopsida > Gentianales > Rubiaceae > Coffea > Coffea arabica. Next base: position 35,856,304 of record NC_092313.1, read on the forward strand.
ACTCTTTTGGTTCAAGATTGCTACTTTAGGGCAGTCAGTCAAGCAAATAACAAGCAGGAAAAAATTCACTGATGCATGAACAGGGAAGGCCAAAGAAAGGCTACCTTTACTCCTTCGGATTGCAAAACAGAACCTGAATGGCAGCGCGATAAGCTTCAGCGAGGGCCAAACTCAGCCGCCACTGCCCTCTCTCAGTTCTTTACCTCTCTCAAAATCCTAGCCTTTCCTCACAGCCCCCCTTAAATTTTCTTAGCTCCTCAAACTCCAGCCGCCACCCTTGGTTCTTCACTCTTTCTAACCCCACCGAAGCTTTCTTCTTTTCGTTCTTCTTCACCTCAGTTCCTTTCCCTAGCCTTTCTTGTTTTTTTTTCCTCGGCCGTCATACACTCGCTCCCCCTTTCACCAGATTTTCTTTTGTCGTCACTCCGTCCCTCGGTTTCTTTCTTTTGCTCTCCAAAAAACCTCTCCCGCCGTCACAAAACTCTCTGGTTTTCTTTTCTTAGCCGTCCCAGAACCTCTCTCTCGCTTTCTTTTCCCTTGCGGCCAATCCTGCTTTTTTCAAAAACCCTTCATCCGACGCTGCTCCACATCTCCCCGTCCTTCCTCTTTCATTTCCACCCTCCACCTATCCTCTTCTAGAATTCTCTAGGGCCTGAGGTGTCCTAGACACCTGGCCATTTATCCCTTAAATTGCCCTTAAGGCCTTGCTGTAACTTCTCTTTGCAAGCTGCGGACGAACGCAGCTTGCATGTAATAATAACATATATATTTTTTTTTTCAGCACTTAAACAGCCCAAAACCCGCTCTCGGGTTTCCTTTTTTTTTTTTAAATAATAATTTAACAAAATATAAAGAAAAATAACTAATTAAGAAAGATTGAATAAAATGAGCGGAACTAGGTATAAAAAGATAAAAAATGAAATGAATTTAAATCTAAAATAACTAAAGCATATTTTGTGAATACTTTTCTTTTCGAGAAATTCTACGCTAAAATGACTTAAAATAAAAAACTAAAAAAAACTAAAAGTAAATAAAAACTAACACGACAAATAAAAATAAATAGTAAATGAAATTACACTAAAATTTGGTGTCTACATCTCACTAAATATTTTGTCTTTAAGGACAAAATTATGGAATTAGCCCGTCAAGGAAAAATTCTTCTTGAGGAGGATAAAGTATCGGCAAACCAAACAACAATAATGTTTGAGTCTATGTGTTGCTTGGTAGAAGTTTTATCCACATCAAGCAGTGTTTTGTCTAAGGAGTTTACAAAATCCTCAATTGAAGACGTTATTGAAGACGATAACGAAGGATGGACTTTAGTCGCTTGAAAGGGGACTTGCAAGCCAAAAATAAGGAAGTACATCTTTTCGAAAAGCTGAGGTGACAATGAAACAACGAAATGCAACAAAGAAACGAAAAGAAATGGCCGCAACATCAGTCTCTTCAAACCATCCGCTCCTTCAAGAGGTTCGACAACCTGTGACACTGAGAGAATTTATACCCAAGAGGTATTTAAGTGACGATGATGATAATTCTATTTCTTATAATGTCGTCAAAGTTGAAAATCCTCAAGTCGCACAAATTAGCACTAAAGTTGAGAAAAAATTCAAAGTAGATGATAAATCACTGCTGGATTGTGCAACGACTATCATTTTTTATGATGACGATTTAACAGTTGATTTCAAAATTCACAATCGACCCTTGTTTGTTAGTGCATATGTCCAAGAACAGAAGATGAATCGGATACTCATTGATGGGGGATCTGCTGTCAATATCATGTCCGCACGTGCTATGAAAGAACTAGGAATATCAAGCAATGAACTCTCTCAGAACCGCCTCATGATCCAAGGATTCAACCAAGGGGGGGCAAAGAGCGATTGGCCTCATAAGGCTTGAATTGTTCATTGGTGAGTTATTTTCGAGTGCGTTATTTCATATTATTGACGCCGGAACCTCTCATAATATGCTCCTGGGAAGACACTGGATTCATGAGAATGAAATTATACCGTCCACTCTTCATCAATGTTTCAAATATTGTCGAGATGATGTAGTTAGAAAAGTTGCTGCCGATGATAAACCTTTCACGGAGGCCGAGACTCACTTTGCAGACGCCAAATTTTATCTTCAAAAAGAAGCAAAAGAAAAAGAATCAGCAAGGGAAAAAAGTCAAGATTCAAAAGTACCCATTTTGCGTTATATTCCAAGATCAAAGAGAGAAGAAGGTCAGTCATATTTTGTCAGAAATGACACATTAAATGCTCCGCTCACCAAAATAAAGCCTGTTAAAAGTGAAAAAGTGAGCTTGCAAGGGTTTGTCCGTCCCAAAGAAGAACCGGTAGTAGAACATTACTCACTACCAACTAATCGGACTCAAGAAGGTTTTGATCCAAACGCATATAGACTTCTTGCTAAGGCGGGTTATAACCCCAATGAGAAGAATGCATTGGACAAACTCCCTCCTGAAGTGACTGGCGAGAAGACTCACGGATTGACACCTACGCAGAAAATATTGAAAAAAAGAGGCTATAATGTTGAGAATTCATCGATGGATCTTGGTTATCAACCGCCCTCTCCTGTTCGTATAATGGTCAAAAGGGCAAGTTGTAATTATGTGAACAAAGAAATAGAGGTCACAAGTCGAAAGAGGTATGTTTTCGATAAATTAAAAAATAAGTCAAAGCGTACTTCTATGTTCGACTGACTCGGCCGGCACCGAAAAATTTGAAACTGCCCGTCTATGAGAAATTGGGCAGCAGAAAACAAGAGTACCAAGTTGTCAAGGAAGAAGATTTTACTCCAATAAAGAAGAATGGTACGAGGAAACGAGTTTTCAATTTCTTTATGCATTATGGAGACTTGTTTAACGTAAGGATCGAAACCATCTTTAAAGAACAGGGTCAAAAAAGTATTGCTTCTTACCATCATATTACGATTAGTGATCCTGAAGAAGAAGAAAAAGAAGATGTAGACGATGCTCCCTCTGAATTTGAACAAGGAATAAAAAATACAGTTGATGCGCTAAAAGAGATTAATCTTGGCACAAGTGACGACCCTTACCCAATTTACATAAATTCTTGTATGACTCCTAAAGAAGAGAAAGAGTATGTTGATTTGCTACTCGAATTCAATGATATCTTTTCCTGAAATTACTCAGAAATGCCTGGTTTGGATCCAAGAGTCGTTGTTCATAACTTGTTGGTCAAGCGAGGAACAAAACCTGTCAAGCAAACTCAGAGACGTTTTCGACCCGAATTGATTCCTTTGATAGAAAATGAGATAAATAGATTGATTGAACCTGGATTCATACGAGAAGTAAAATATCCAACATGAATTTCAAGCATCGTCCCTGTAAGGAAGAAGAATGGGCAAATCCGAATTTGTGTTGATTTTCGAGACTTAAATGAGGCTTGTCCCAAAGATGAATTTTCGCTCCCCATCACATAATTGACGGTAGATGCTACAACCGGGCATGAAGCACTATCTTTTCTCGATGGATCGTCTGGCTACAATCAAATATGCATGGCGCCTGAAGATGAGGAGCTCACTGCCTTCCGCACCCCCAAGGAAATTTATTGCTATAAAGTAATACCGTTTGGCTTGAAAAACGTTGGAGCGACATATCAAAGGGTAATGCAAAGAATTTTTGATGATATGCTCCATAGAAATGTGGAGTGCTAAGTTGATGACCTTGTGGTGAAATCAAAGAAGTGAGAGGATCACATTCAAAACCTTCGAAGAGTTTTCCAACGCTTTTGGAGATACCAACTGAAAATGAATCCTTTGAAGTGCGCATTCAGAGTCACTTCTGGCAAGTTTCTCGGTTTCATCATTCATCAACGGGGAATAGAGGTTGATTGATCTAAAATTGATGTCATTGTGAACATGCCTAAACCGTAAAATATTCATGAACTGAAGAGCCTTCAAGGGAAGTTGGTTTATATCGGAGGTTTATCTCTAATTTGGCCGGACGATGCCAACCCTTCAGTCGACTGATGAAGAAAGGGATGCCCTTCGAGTGGGATGAATCGTGTAGGAATGCTTTTATAAGTATCAAAACGTACATCATGAATCCCCCAGTGTTGGCTGCTCCCATTCCAGGAAAATCATTGATTCTCTATATTTCCGCTCAAGAACGATCGGTTGAGACCTTACTTGCTCAAAAAAATGATGAAGGTAAGGAGAATGCGCTGTATTACTTGAGTCGGATGATGACATCTAATGAGTTGAATTACTCACCCATCGAGAAGTTGTGTTTGGCACTTATATTTGTCATTCAGAAGTTGAAACATTATTTTCAAGCATACACTATTCGACTCATATCTAAGTCTAATCCCATTAAATATGTCATGGCAAAACCTGTACTGTCTGATCGGCTCGCGAGATGGTACCTCCAGTTTCAACAATTCAAAATTATTTATGTATCTGCGAAGGCTGTCAAAGGACAAATATTGACAGATTTTTTAACCGATCATCCCATACCTGCCGAGTGGGAGTTGACTGATGAACTCCCCGATGAAGAAGTGTTTATGGTCGAATCCCCGTGATCGATGTATTTCGATGGAGTCACGCACCGTGACGGAGCTGGTGCAGGAGTTATCTTTTATACTCCTGAATCAAATATATTGCCATACTCTTTCACTTTAACACGTCGGTGTTCAAATAATGTGGCCGAATATCAGGCATTGATTCTCGGTCTAGAAACGGCCGCAGACATGAAGCAGTTCCATCTTAGGGTCTATGGTGATTCCAAATTAGTGGTAAATCAACTTCTTGGTATTTATGATGTCAAAAAACCTGAATTGATCCCATATTATAAGTATGCAAGACAACTCATGAGATATTTAGATAATCTCACTATAGAACATATCCCTAGAAATTTCAATCAACAAGCTGACTCCTTAGCAAGGTTGGCGTCCATGATCATTCTACCCTCTCCTTGAAATCAAATTTTAATATGTCAAAATTGTGTCATACCTCCGATGTTTGATGAAGAAGATGGTGGTGAGGAAGAAAATGCTTATCATATTTTTGTCCATGAGATCGAAAAGGAGGATTGGCATCACCCCATCATTGATTACCTTAATCATGGGAAGTTACCAGAAGATTCCAAGAAAATGGTTGATATACGTCGTCGAGTGCCACGTTTCATTTACTACAAAGGGACGTTTTACCGAAAATCATTCGATGGGGTGTTTCTATGATATCTTGAAGAAGATGAGGCTATGCAAGCAATAAAGGAGGCTCACTCTGGGATATGTGGTGCTCACCAATCTGGCCCGAAATTACACTTTCGCATTAAGAGAATGGGATATTACTGGTCAACGATGGTAAAGGACTGTATCGATTTTGCTAGAAGATGTCAAATTTGTCAATTCTATGACAATTTCATCCATCAACCTCCTGAACCATTGCATCCAACTATGGCTTCTTGACCGTTCGATGTTTGGGGTTTGGATATAGTTGGACCGCTCCCAAAATCTTCTGGAGGACACATTTTTATTTTGACGGCGACGGATTATTGCTCAAAGTGGACCGAAGCGGTTGCTCTAAGAGAGGTCAAAAAGGAGAATGTAGTAGATTTCATTTGGTCGCACATCATTTATCGGTATGGAGTCCCGCGTTATATCATCACCGATAATGGTAAGCCTTTTTGCAATGTAGCAATGAACAAATTTTGTGAAAAGTTTCATTTCAAACAATATAATTCGTCCATATACTACGCTGCCGTAAATGGACTCGCTAAAACATTCAACAAGACCTTATGTAATCTGTTGAAGAAAATCGTGGATAAATCGAAAAGGGATTGGCATCTTCGAATTGGAGAAGCACTTTGGGCATACCGAACTACTTTTCGAACTCCCATGCAAGCGATCCCATACGCGCTTGTTTACGGTGTTGAAACTGTTCTTCTACTTGAGTGTCAAATACCTTCGCTAAGAATTGCGATTCAAGAAGGGCTCAGTGAAGAAGATAATGTTCGTCTTCGCCTTGAAGAGTTAGAAGCACTCAACGAAAAGAGATTGGAAACTCAACAACGAATTGAGTGCTATCAAGCCCGTCTTTCAAAAGCATTCAATAAGCATGTCCGACCACGCTCTTTCCAAATTGGAGAGTTAGTACTCACTGTTCGGAGACCGATCATTCTCACTCATGGCGGACAAAGAATGTTTACTTCTAAATGGGATGGTCCATATGTTGTTCGAGAAATGTATACAAATGGCTCATACAAGTTGGTTGCTGATGATGGATTAAGGGTTGACCCCATCAATGACAAGTACTTAAAAAGGTACTATACGTAATCGGAACCGCGCGATGCTCCTGGCCAGCATGAGCTAAAACTGTGGATAGCAACCACCAATAGTATAGTATGTGGTTAAACTGCTGAAACACTGCACCAAGTCTAAGGTGGTAAACAAATATATACTCCTGACCCACATGAGCTAAAATTGTGGATGGCAACCACCAATAGTGTAGTATGTGGTTAAACTGTTGAAATACTCCACCAAGTCTAAGGTAGTAAACAAATAGATACTCCTGACCCGCATGAGATGAAAATGTGAACGGCAGGAACTACGTGTGACTTGATTCCCTCCGGGGATACGTAGGCTGCTTAGAGGGCAATTTCTAAGTTCAGTCACACCACTCCAAATCAAATCCTTGTTCCTTGAAAAAAAAAAGGATCTTCTCTTTCCAAAAAAATAAATAAATAAATAAAATGCTACATCTGAGTTCTTGTATCTTTAAAAAACAAACAAACAAGAGATAAGGAACGGAAAGCATTTTATTATTCATAAGAAAAAAAAGGAAAAATTCATTACATGGAAAAAAATGAAACAAATTCAGAAAAAAGACATGATGAAAAGTCTAAATGTCAAATTTGTAGTCCATTACAACTATTTTACATGATTCAAGTGCAGACTTCATGTTTTCAAGTTCCTTCACTGCATCATCAGTCAATATGCTAGTATTTTCAATAGAAGAGAGCTCATCATGTGCTTGCCTTATTTCAGTCTGGACCTCGTTGAAGGTCTCATGCTTTTGATCGACGATTGAGCTGATTTCCATGCCTTGTTTCTCCAAGTCAATAAGTTCCTGTTGCAGAACTTGCTTCCTATCTTCAATAGATTGTAACTTTTCTTCTAGATCTTGCAGATGATAAGTTAGTTCTTCTTCCTTTGCCTTGGCTCTTCCAAGTTGGGCGGTAACTTTGGAACGGAGTTTTGCATGTGTTTCTCTACTCATCTTTTTCCATGATGAAGATGCCAAAATATCATACGTTTCTGCTTTGACAAACAATTCTATCAAGTAGTCTTTTAAAGGAAGATCATTGGAGAGGTCTGTCCTTGTGATTTCTGCAATAATTTTCTCTGCACACTCTTTTAAAGAAGAGATTTGCTCAATAGGAGTGTCAAGAATCTGTTCGCGAAAATCCATCCACAAACTCTGCAAGTACTTTCTTCGATACGCTTGGATCAACTTTTGGCCATGAAATTCTGAAACCAATGCTACCTTAGGTCTTTTTCGGATTTCGTGCGAACTAGTCAGCTCCTTCTTATGCATTGACAAGGTACCTCCACTGGGGCAAGTTATTTTGGAATGCTGATAACGAGTTCGTCACTTTTCTTGTTTGAAATTATAGCATCAGTTTCAAGTTCAATTGATGAGTTGGTACCAATATTTTCTTGGTGGAATTCAAGAAATAAGGGCTGAAAAAAAAAATGTTATGAGAGTTTAAAAAAAAAGGGATGAAAAAAAAGAAAGGAAAAAAAGAGGTTACAAAAAAAAAAGAAAAAAAGAGAAGAGATGATTACCTTAAGTGGCGACACTCCAACCAACGGTGGTGTAAAGGAAACCTCCTCCAAATCAGAAGATGCCCTCTTCTTTGATCGATTCCAATGACGATCTTGACTGCTACTACCACTCGCCAATGAATGGGTTCCTCCTTGGGTAGATCCGATGCCTTGAACTTGAGTCCCTTCCTTTTCTATAGCCTCGCTAGAATCATGATCGTCCACCATTTCAATTTCGACATCTTCTTCTGTGTGAGTCACCGATAAGGATTTTGAAACTTTAGGCGGCGTCTTCTTTGCTGGAATCACTGGTTGTGCCTCTTTGATGGCCTGTCGAGAGTCCTTGGAAGACTTTTTTTGTGACAATATTTTTCGAGGGACTGCTAGTAATTTTGTTCTTCAGCAAGGTGGATGAGGTAAGACCCGTTACAATCTCTATAGCTCCATTATGATGCACTAACTCATTGGCGGAGGTAACGTTACCCTTCTTCGATGATTGCTGAGGGATCTTAACTGTGAATTTAAAGGAAGTTGAAGAGACACTATTTGACCGAGTTGATCACCAGGCATCATAGTCTTTTATAATCAACGGATGCTTCCTGTGCATAGGTATAGTCATGCGAGATCGCGTCTGCGTACGAACTGAGGTATCCCATAGTTGAATAGCCTCACCCAGAGTATAAGTGTGAGTGATCTCTTTCAAATTGTTTGGGATGTCCTGACAGAAGCTGAATTGTCTACTAAACCTACAAGGATTATATTTTTCAATAATGAAAGTATTGTCCTTACATAGAATTAAGTGGCAAGAGCGTTGACTAATAAAGTAACTCGTGAGTCTTGATGATAAGGATCCATCGTCGATCAACACATTTTCTTCATTCTCAGTCCAGCACAGTTTGAAAAGCATCAAAGGATTCACTTCTTTGAGGATTTCCTCAGTTTCTGATTTGCCGTAAAATATTGCCATTTTCTCACCGCTAAATCTCGTCATGCGCACATGATGGTTACTCACTTGATTATTCTCATAATATATGTCAAAATATTGGTCAATCCAAGCATAGACTTAATGGATTGGAAGAGTTACTCCACATTCTCCAAGGTTAGGGGCGTAGACGATCTCCCTCAACCCATGATATATACTCGCAAGAACGGGAATCGCGAGGCAGAATTTCTTCCCCGTGGCCATTAAGCATGCAACCTTGAAGACACTTGGGCGAATGCGATCGACCTTTTTGCTTGGCAAAAGAAACTTGCAAATCCAACACGCTATAAACGCCGCAGTATAAGTCTCCTTTCTTAAAAATCCTGGGATATTCAATGTGTCAAAAGGGACGATGAAATCCTTTGTATCAGTAAGGTCGTGAGGCTCTACACTTCTAGAAGGGTTGTAAGTCATTTTTGGTTTAGCTGTGGTCTTCCTTCTATTCGCCCTGCTCGGAGGAGCCCTATATCTAGCCTCCCCTTTGAACCAGAAGCGGATCCAATCTTTCATCCAGAGTCCCTAATCGTTCGTCCAAAGGTGGTAGTAAGCGGAGAAGAGATGCCTGCAACTTTCAGGGAGAAGTGGCTTCCCTTCTTTGTCACGAGTGAGAAGTTCCTGTGCTGAAGGAACAACTTCATCAAAGAAAGAGCCATCGATCGAAAGGCCACCAAGTCGATAAAAGTCCCAAAGTGTGATGGACAATTCCCAAACGGGCGTATGGAGTGTATTTGTCGAGGGACACCAATATTTGAAGAAAACTCGCAAGATATTTTCACAGCGATCGTAGGAGAATCGCGACGCGTAGACGGCTTCAAATATGCCGGCACGTGTGAGCACTTCTTTATATTTTCCAAGAATGTCCTCAACCCACTCCCAATAATGAGAGGTGAAGCATGCCTCGCCAAAGAAGGATGAAGGAATCTTCCATGTAGCTTTGTCAACATTGAATCCCACGAATGGGAGCGTGAATTTGGCTATTTCTGGATCTCCATTATGAAGTGACGAATTTAATACGACCGTTTCTTTTTCCTTCGATGTAGTAGAGAAAGTCGATGGTGCTACAACTTCCTTAGTCCACTTGCTAGTCCAGTTTTCGAGATGAAAACATCCTTCAAGTGGTATAAAAGGCTCAGCAAAGGCGCCAATTACCGGCTTGTTCACATATAATGACAAACTCCTTGATTGGGGCCCTCCCCGCTCATCCGTCAATGAAATACGTGGTAATGGCGTAGCGTAATCTTTAATTTGCATGGCTGCTAAGATTCTGTGACGATTTTTCAAAGTTAATCAAAAGGAATTTGTTTCCTCCCTTATAAGTTTTGATAGCCGAATTACCTCACTGGTCGCCCCTTATCGAGTTCCTCCGAGATTAACCTTCCCCTTGGAGATTTGTTGTTGGAAGCTGGTTCCGAAAACAAACATGACAAAAGGGACTGTTAGTGAGCAATTTAACGAAGGTACAGGTATTCGAAGAAGGATCATGGACGAAGAATCGCTATGAATAATGTATGCAAATGTAAAAGTATCAATCATGGTGATATTGGCAAAAAATGTTATCACATTAGGCACACAACATCAAGGATGCATCAAAATAAACGCACAAAGTCTATTGCCGAAAGTTTCTTCTAATGATTAAGTGTTGAAAAAAAATCTTGGGCACCTAAATGCCAAATATTCACATTAAGACATGACTAGCAGCCATAATATAATTAATTCTGGCGGTGGGAAGTTTCATACGAAATCAAAAAAGAAGAGTATACAAAGCACAGTATATGTACCTCCGATTCATCTAGTCCGTAGGTGTCTTGACAAAGGTGGTTATTGAGAAACTACACAAGAGAGCAAGTCTACAATGTTGAAATCAAACCCTTGAATGCGCAATGTCGTAGCTGATGGGGAAATAAGTAGATCAAATATGATGCTAAATATTGGATTTGAAATAAATTGAAGCCATGCCGCAAGATGACTAGAAGGCTATGTTATCCTACGGGTTCAAAACGTAACGTGCGTAAGATGCAAATTTCGAGCATCAATCATGTGCGAGACACCAAGGGTGAATCAAAGTAAACATGCAAAAGCCGTTGCCGAGGTTTTTCTCAACAATTAAGTGCTGAAAGTAGAGTTTTGGGTACCTGATAAATGGGAACCATTTTCGTCAGAACGCAAATTGTGGGTAGATACCAATTGAGTAGTAGCAACAATGGTTGATGCTAAGCAACGGCAGCAGCGTTTGACGAACAAGCAAGCTGCTGTAGTAATAGCAATAGCCACACTAGCAATGATCGATGAAGCAAAGAATAAAACTCGTTCAAGTTCTTTATTATTAAGGAGTTAGTGGCCTGGACTTAGCTATTTATAATGGGGGACTGATCCTAAATCCTAGGAAAAATGAGCAGGCCTGTTGCTTTAATCTGAATAGGATTAGGTCTCTGTTGGAAGTCTTTTGGTCGAAGGAAAAAAAAATTTTGCGAAGTCTTTGTAAGTTTTAGGGAGATTGGCTCCGCGCTAATGGTGGTCTCCATTGCAATTGGGTTTCGAACTTCTAAATTGCTTGAACTTTGAAACTAACAAGGAAGGGAAGCTGTTAATTCAAGAGTCCTAGTCCTAGTAGAGGAATACTTGGTGATTTGCTGCTTAAGTTCCCAAGGCCGACAAGAAGAAATGGTCGCGAATTTCGGTGCGGTGGAGTTCCGTGTGTAATTGATCAACAAGAGGCATATAAGATCAATTGGATTCATATGATTTCATTTCTGAAGTGCCTTGCACGTGAATGATTAAGCATGCAATATGCAATATTCCACAAATGCATGTATTGGGCTTTCTTGAGGACAAATGTTTATAATTGAAGTTGATGGCCATTAATTTTTTTTTTATAGGGGCCGGCTTCCTTAAATGGCAAGTGAAGGGAGAATATCAACGTATTTCACTTAAACAAATTGATCATGAAATCGAAACTTGTTCGTTCAAGTTTTACTCTTCGCAAACAAGTTTCGAGGGGGCATTTGTAGATAATGAAATTTTAATTAATTCTTAAAATTACCATTGGTCTATAAATTATTTTTATAGCTTATTTTTATCCAATTGGATATTGTCATATGTCATGTACCCTTGAAAAAATTGGTTATTAAATGGTCAATTATATTTTATTCACGTGTCAAGTTGAGGTGTTCCAAATCAATTCAAATTGCTGGGATATCTCCACCAACCAAATCATATCATGTCACATGCCTGTTGGATAAATATCTAAGTATTTATTTCTTATTAAAGGGATAATATTTAGAGTTATTCAATCCAAGTATATTTCTTATATACTGCAATAGCTTGTCGAGTCAAACGGTGCCACGTCACGTGTCCCCACGAGTTTGGCCAATTGAGGAATTACTTGTCTCTTTATAAAATGAAGAGATAATATTTAACTAATACAGTCCTAATATGACTGCACGTCTTGCAAGACAAGTAGAGTGGTATACATGTTTTCAACCTCTACCTCATACCGCAACTATAAATAGGGGTCTCTCTACCAAGTCGACACACACAGAGACACCAAAAGGCATCTCATACGCTCAAAGCATTGAGGCTCCAAGATACAAAGATCCAGATCTTCAAGCTCTCCAAGTCTCCCATATATCAAGACTTGAGTCTTCAAATATCTTCTAAAGTTCTTCAAGTCTTCTATATCAAGATTTGAAGGAATCGGTGATAGATCCAAGAACAAGCTGCGAAGCTCTTGGATTGGTGCTCGAGGAGGAGAATCGAGGAAAACTCTCCACAAGTTCGAGAAAACCCCAGAGATTGTACTCACATATTTTTCGTAAATTTATATGTCACATATTTGTCGTGTATATTTCTTGTTTCTGCAGACTTGAAATTTTATCGCGTACACTGTTCACCGAATCCGGCAGTGTATCCGGCCAGTTCTTGGCCGGATATCTAGGGCAAGTTGAAAAAAAAATTGGGATGGCTACTGCCTTGAATCCGGCCGGATTGTGATGTGGCGCGTTTTCGTTTCGTTTTCGTTTTTCGTTTCATTTTTGTTCAAGTTCGTAATCAAAGTCCCATTTCATCGTATGGTTTGGTAAATCATATTTTGGCTTGGTGGTCTCTAATTGTTTATTTTCTTTTGGTTTTATTGCGCGTTACGTAGGGTTTTATGCGATTTGTCTCCGTAGTCCTGGCGAGAGTTGGGCAGGTGGTCCGCCGAACCCTTTGGTTCGCCTTAGGGGAAGATAGGGTTGTCACAGGTGATATCAGAGCTGCTTCGCGTGGTCTCTGCGCGGAGTGAGCTTGGGCCAAGTGGTGTTATGGTCCTGATTTCGTGGATGTGTGTCAAGGATTAAGTGCTCTTCTTGGGCGTAATCTATGAATCGTGCATGTTATAAGTGTAAAACTCTTTATCATGGTACTTGAGGAAGATAGATATGTATGCCAGGTAGAAATCTTTAATATGGATGATTTACTCTTGGGACCGGCCGGCTCGAGTTGTGAATTATCTTATTGTGGATTCTTGTACTTGAGTATCAAAAGGTGGAGAGCGTTAGAATGAGGGTCTATATCTTGATTGAACTTGAGGTAAGTCTTGATGGCAAAGGCCAAGGCACGAAAGATTTTCACATTAGACCTAGTATTAGATCGATCGAGAGGATTGGATATGGAAGTGTTATCGTGGACTACTCTTGTACTAGTCTGGTTAGGGTTTCTCTAGAGGGTGGCTAGATTGTAGGGGAATTCGCACCTAAGACTTGTTTCCTTTATGCTATGACCGTGAGAACTTGATAAGTGTTTACTTGACTTTGAGTTAGTCTAGCTACAACTATAGAGGTATTTTCTACCCCTCTTGTGAGATTTTATACCCGTAGTTTTGTTTCTCGATAAACTACCCTTGCCTATACTTCCTTGATACCTATCCTTTGATGTCAACGTATGGACTTGGCTTGATTATTATCGTACCGAGATTGAAAGTTTTGGAATTAGGTAGAGAGATTTTTAAAACACGGATGTGGCATAAGGTTTGAAACTTTTGATGTGCGAGGTATGCTTTAAGGTTTGTTAAGTACATACGTGATACGTGGCATAGTATATTAAGATATTATCCTAACTATGTTTTACTTTCTCATCTATTCCATGTGAGAATATCTAAGTTTGATCTTCCGTGGTTGGATTGGGAGTTAAGGAACTTAACAGTTATATGGTTAGATTGCCACTTGTACTTAGTTACTTACTATGATTCATTGATTTGCCTGATAGGTTATTACGTGAGTTCCAGTGAATCCGTGAGATGGCACATTTGGTTGGTAGGTGTAAGAAAATGGAGATTCTTTAAAACGAAATAGAGGTCCAAAAGAGATTAGCTGAGTACTGGGAAACGCAATAGAAACATGAATATTCGGAGAAAATTAAACTATTACATGAGAACATAGAACTGAAAAGGCAATACGAAGGGATTTCAGAAGAGGTTTTAGCAATGACACACATTGATACCTTTACGAAGGATCCGGAGAAAGCCCAAAGGATAGAAACTACAAGGGCACAAGCGAAGGTCTTCCATACAAAGAAAAGGGATGCACCTAGTGAAAGTCAAAATCAGAATAAGGTGATCGAGATAGGCCATTCTTTAAGGTAAGTCGAGGAGCTAGTGGTGTGAGAATTTTGGGGACACTTAAGGAAGATATTCCGAGAAGAGCCCCAGGTAGAGAAGAACAACTAAGAGCTGTCTCACGAGGAGATAAAATCTCAATCCTCCACTTATCTTGTGGCTATTGTGGAAAAAGCAACCATACTGAGGAGAGTTGTTGAAAAAGAGGGGGAAAATGTTTGCGTTGTGGAAGCGCCGGTCATCGGATTGCTCACTGTCCAGCTATACTGCGCGAAGGGAAAGGAACCCAGCAACCAGCAAAAACAAATCCGGGACAGTCCAAGGGGAAAGGGACTGGACCGAAGGTGCCAGTTCGGGTATATTCCCTAGAGCAACATCAGGCCCTTGACTCGTTAGAGGTCAAAGAAGATACAATCCCCAACGTATCTAATAGATTCTAGTGATAAGAAAAATTTCAAGAACGAAATTTCTTTAAGGGGGAGAGAGTGTGAGGACCCGTAAATTTTTCTTATTTTATATTATTTTATTTTATTTTCTCGCATGCATTTTCTTCACTATACCCTATTATTTTGATTTTTTCAGAGATTTTATAAGTGAGTAGAATTTTTAAATCATTTTTCTAATTTAAATTAGTTCATATTAAGTTTAAAGCGTATTATAGACGTGGGACCCACTAGTGCAGTAAATGTGATATATTTTTGACAACTCGTTGGAGTTTTGTATTAAGTGATATTATTTTACAAGATGCTAGGAGACAATTAGAGGTTAGCTAGATAGATTAACCATTGGGTGAAAGAAGATAAGCTTAGACCCTAAAAGGTGCCAAGTGTCGCGACCCGATTGGATGGTGGACTTGACCAACCTTTCTTCACCTTTACTAAATACAAAATTTGACCAACATTTCTTCATTTATTTCTTCTTGTTGGCCGAACCATTGAGGGAGGAAAAGAGAGTGAAGACTTCATCTTATACTTCCATTTCAAGCTCCAATCTTGAATTCCAACCATAACTTTTGCAAATTACTCCATACAAAGTGCTAGCTAGGGAGGATTAGAAGTGTTGGTGTAGTGATTTTTGAGAGAAAAGTGTTAAGCTACCATCTTTCTAGAGTTTCTAAGGTAACTTGCCGAGAAAGCTCTCTTTACTTCTAATAATTGCATCATAGTGGTTTAGAATTGTTAAATGTGTAGTATTGTGAGAAATTTCATGACTTGAGGTAGTAATTGGTGGAATTTCAATTTTTGTGGAGAATTTTCTGCTCATATATGAAGTTAAAGGTTGGCCATGATTTCCTAACTTTAATATGTGAAATATTGAGTGTTTATGTGCTAGTTTACTTTGCCTAAAAGAATTTCCAGTTTGGGTATCTAGATTTCAGCTTTGGGGTTTCTAATTTGGATATGATTGTGGTTAGTTTTGGAGCTACTAATTGATTGTACATGAAGGGTATTTTGACCCTAATTAAGTGTGTTAAATGGTTTATGATTTGTATGTGAAATTGTGGCTGAATTGAGATGAGATTGGGTGGATGTTAGGTTGGAAAAGTAAAGAAAAACAAGGGAAGTGCTGCTGAAATTTTCGCAGGACCTTTGAGCAGTTTTGGGAAACCTGTTGTATCTTGATGAAGAAAAATTGGAATTAAGTTCCGTTTGTTGCGTTTGAAACTAAATTTATAGAGTTACAAACCATGAAAATTTCAAATCCTAGTTCTCTCTGTGTGATTTATGGTGATTTTTCAAAATTGACTGAAATTACATACCTGTTCTGTCTTTTACTGGATGAAGCAGCGACTTGAGACTCAAATTTGACTGATTTGTGGTATGAATCTTATAAATGTGTCTTCTGAGAAATTGCATCCTTTTGAGTCTATTTTCCGACGGTATAAATTTTATCAATTTTGGATTTAAGAATCTTGAGATATGATTTTTCAAATGGTGGTGCGCAAAACTGGAAAATCCTGTTTTCCTAGAATTATTCTTACTTTCATTTTGCACCATAAGTTTGGAGTTAGTAAATCATTATAGGTGTGGTGTTGGGTAGAAGCGAACGGTTTTTGGATCGTTCATGTTTTTAAAACCAACTACTACCTTTTCACTCCAAAACTATACTTTTGTGTTACATTGGTAATTTACTTGGTTAGGCATATGACTCGTAATCGAGTCTCAATTGTTTTACCTTGGTGGTTTAGGACGTGCCGGTGATCCAAGTAATTCGAAAGGAAACGTTTGAAGTTGTTTGTTTGAACTGATGAGTGTACCACTCCCCTCATTTGTTGCTTAACTTGGTTTATCTGTACTTGCAATCTGTGATTTGAATGACTGTACTATCTGTTTATTCTGTATGAGACGAGGGTGTACTTTATCACACTCGTTCTCTTGTCTGTATGCCCATTTACTGTGAAAATTTGAATCTGTTATCTGTGCTTAATCTGATGTCGTTTGGACGTTGTATCCAACAACCTTTCTGTTAACTCTGAACTCAACCTCATGGGTAGTTAATTGAATCGAGTCAGCAAGGGCTTGGTCGAGGAAAATTGACAATCCATGGGAGTCTGTTTCTGGGAAATCTTTGGGTATTGGAGACTCTGAATTTTCGGTATACTCGAGTATTACCACTTCTGTTTCTGTTGAGGTGTTCAGGCCAGGTAAGGGGTATGTTTGATGGACGGAATTTGGTGTAAAGTGGGATCTATGGACAGGGTTGTTCTTTATACGTTGACGGAGAGTCAACGGGTTTAGATCAAGTCCTGTAATGGGAATGTTGGGCTCCTGAGAGCCGCCTGTATCCTTTCTATCTAAGTTGTTTGCTCATAACCTTATTTGATATGCATATGTGACTAATTGAACATGAAGTTCCATGATTCTTGACCGCTATTATTTTTGGTACCTCATTGAGCGTAAACTCACCCCCTTTTCGTTATCTTTGTTTTTACTTACAGGGGACAAACTTTGAAATCATGATTTTGGAAGAAAGGGGTTGAGCTAGTGTATATGTTACTTTTGTTAAGTTCTTTTGCAACCGAAAACCTAATTGTATTTTGAACAGTATGAATACTTTGGCTTGTACTTTAGTTAATTTGTTCAAGACTCCGATGTCAATATATGTATAAGTATTTAATCTTGTTTATTAAGTGTATTCATTCGAGATGTTACGCTTCTATAGCTTTGGTGAACGTTTCATGTCACCGTTGGACGATTGGGTGAGCGCGGCATTTAAAAGGAAAAAGGAAAGAAAATTTCTGGCGGGAACTGTTCACCGAATCCGGCCGTGTATCCGGCCGTGTATCCGGCCAGTTCTTGGCCGGATATCTGGCCGGATTGGCAGGGCAGGTTAAAAAAAATTGGAATGGCTACTGCCTTGAATCCGGTCGGGTATCCGGTGAAGTCTTGGCCGGATTGTGACGTGGCGCGTTTTCGTTTCGTTTTCGATTTTCGTTTCATTTTTTTTCAAGTTCGTAATCGAAGTCCCATTTCACCGTATGGTTTGGTAAATCATATTTTGGCTTGGTGGTCTCCAATTGTTTATTTTCTTTTGATTTTATCGCGTGTTACGTAGGGTTTTATGTAATTTGTCTCCGTAGTCCTGGCGACAACTGGGCAGGCGGTCCGCCGAACCCTTTGGATCGCCTTAGGAGAAGGTGGGGCTATCACAGCTCTTCTCTGAGCTACCTAGTCTCTTTCCTAGTTCGGTGCGCAGTCTTCTCTAATTCCGGGTCGAAAATTAATTCGCCTGTACGAGAAAAATGAGGCATAAACTAGAAAAATGCCAGACAAGTCCAAGGAAATCAACTTAGAAAGAAACAAAATTAAACAAAACACCGTTCCCCGACAACGGAGCCAAAAATTTACAGGTGTCGAGCCTGTGCAATAATAATTACTAAAAAGTCCTAGTTACCACCACAATTAATTATAGAGCAAATCCGAATACTGGAGCAGGGACCCTAAATGTGCAATGAGTTACTTGATTCACCCTGTTCTCGAAGGGTTTGCTTGATCCGATATACCAGAATTGTCTATAAAAATATTAAATTTGTATACAATGGCAAGTAGGGTCGATTCCACAGGGAACGGGTAGAAAGTTTTTTCTTTCCAAGTTAATAAAACAAAATTAGGGGATATTTAATGGAATGAAAATGAAAATAAAATAAACAAAATTCAAAAGCTAACTCAACAAGTACAATTTACTAAAAATAGCAATTAATAAAATTCTACCCAAAGGATCAACTTTTCAGGCATGGTCCAATAAAATGATCATCGATGCAAAGATATTTCATTCATTTGTCACTAGATTGGTTATAGCCATCAACAAGTTCTGACAGCCAGTTATTCCTTACTTTTTCGGCAGTCAAGGTACGACCATTGATTGCTTCTCTAACCAGAAAACAACCCTAGGTACGACCGTAAGAATTTAATTATCCAGTTGCATTAAATCTAGAAGAGCCCAACCCTAACCAATAAACACGCTAAGAGGCTTTATTTAAACTAGATCTTACGTTTCCCCAACATAAAGTCAATTATTGTGGTTGCCACTAGTTGTCAACTAACGAACAATTACGGATTCAATTTAATTAACGTGGCAGTGGACTATTAGATTAAATTAAATATCCGGCCATTGATACTCAATTAATAAAATACCCATGAACAATTAATCCAGGAAACACATGAATAATAACGAATCGGAAGAAATAATGAAAATTCGATTAGATCTCACATACGTTATGGACCGCGCCTTCGCATCGACCTTTGGGTAGAGGAGGAACCTAACCGCTTCTCATCATATCAATCCCGCGTGATTTGATTGATAACATCCACACAATTTCCAAAGAATTGGGAAAAGTGAAATAGCGAAGGAACGAAAGAGAAAGTCTCTTTGTTTCCTTTCTTGTTTTGAGTTTGTACAGGAGAAAAGTAAAGGGAAAGTCTTACAAAAGTTGTCAAAAGCCAAAGCAGAGAAAGGAACGTCTGACAAGAAAAATTAAAAGCTAATCTAATTGATCTCTCGTGAATCTAGCTTCCTTTTTTCTTTTGTAGCCGCCGCCAGCAGAAGCAAAGAAAAAACGTCTGGAGCAAGACTTTGTCTAGGAGTTTTAATCCCATGCATCTCCGTGGTTCACGTGGACCTCATTTCCTAATTGTCCCCTACTGCTACCAATCCCGCGGGTCCGGCTTTTTAGGTGTATCTCTTCAGCTTCTGGCGTGGGTATGCCATGAAATGAAGGGTCTTCTGGAAATTCACCTCAGGAGATCACTTTTAGCACCAACCACCTACAATTTATACAAATATGAAATATGAGCAAAATCTCAATGCTTAGCACCGTGAGTAGCCAAAATTAAGATAAAATAGCAACACAAAATGTGCCCAATAATTGCTCTATCAGTCAGAACCAAGAAAAGAAGAAATTTTCTGAAGGAAAATTCATTCAAAGCTGGAAATTTCTGTTCAAAGTTACTGCATGCTACCCGATGATGAAAAGCTGCAATTTTTGGGTCATTTCTCCTTCAAAATCTGTTAGATTATGGCTTCATGTTATATATATTCCATAGTTTACATATATTGACATGAGTGCAATACTTGACCTGAACTCAAGTGGAATGAGTATAAAATATGAAGAAACTTTGCTGAATTTCTGTTTGGACACTACATGAAGGACCGATAGGATGAAGCTGGAAATTTCTAGCTTTATCTCTAGAAAATTTTGTTAGTTTAGTTAAAAACTCAATTCATATAACTGTGATCTTCCTAATCCAGTCATTCATGTGTTATTTGAGAAGTTAAAAGCAAGAAAAGATTGACTATAAAACAATCTCAAAAGTTGGAATTTCTACACTCCAGCAAACGAGAGGAAAAGCTGCACTAATTTCTGGACAGCAAACGAGAGGAAAAGCTATAGTTTTAGGTCTTTACTCCAAGAATTTTTGCTAGATCATAACTGAAATCCATGCTTTATGCCTTGTCCTATGTTTCTAGAGTGATACATGTAAGATTTAGAGCTGGTTTTGTTACTTTATAACTAGTTTACTTGCTGGAATTGCTCCAGCGTTGGCCGAGAGAAAAGGGGTTTGGTTTTCCAAACTTGTATCAGAATTTTTAGTAACTTAACCTGGAGAAATACTGTTTTATGCTCCTTCTTTAGTGTATATATGTTGTAACATGTGTCCTATTTTTGGTTCTAGTGAAAGTTTGGTTTTCAAACTTAAGGAACACTGCTGGAAATTTTGTTTGTTGGCCGCCTGTTATGCTGTTGCAATTTCCAGTTTTTCTAGCTTACTTTATGATGTATCTTGGTGAGTTTTTGCTTGGGAAACTTGGTACTTCATTAGTCTTGATGTATGTGTTGAGTTTGAGCAATTTGAAGAAAGTTTAATTGGTGAAACTAGAAGCCAAAAAATTTCTGTTTCCAAATGTATGCATGCCGACCGGTTTTCTTGAGTTTATTTCTCTTCACTTTTTGGTTTGTTTTGATGAACATTTGGCTCATTCTTGTGCTATAAACTTAGTAGAACTCTTGTGGATTGATTTCTAGTGAAAACCATGCATTTAACTTGAAGAAAACTTGAGTTTTGATTGGCTTTTGAGTTGAATTTCCTGATTTTCGGGTGTGGAACAGGGCTGCTGTTTTGGCCTTGTTTCGCCTTCGATTCATGATAGTTTGGACTTGAAATCACTTGTACTATTTTCCAATACATAATACTTGATATAGGCAACCCTAGGGGAAGACCTTCCTAGAACCTCCCAACCTTGTAATTATCAGAGTTGGATCTTTTCTCCCAACAGAAATTGAACTCGATTGTTCTCATGAACTCAAGACCTCTGACACACAAAGGTAATCAGCAACCTTAAGCAAATAAGGATGGATGAAACGACACCACGATTAGGGAACAAGCTAATCGATAAAGTCTGATTTGAATCCTAAGCCATGAACTCAAGAATTCAAGAGTAAGTTCGATTAAGAACTTGAAGGAAAATTCCTCACGATTTCTGGTTGTAATATTCTGTCTTTTACCCTTACAAGAGGTGCGTTTTTATAGGCTAAAACTAGGGCAAAATCCGGCCCACATAAACCTGGAAGAGATTCGGTCCGCATAAAAGAGCTTAAAGAGCCAGCTCTTTAAGGCTTTCCGATAAGGCCCGATAAGTAATAAAATACTCAACGCCTAACAACTACTAAACGGGACAGTTTTAAAACAACTACCAACTAAGCTAACAAGTATGAGATCATTCTTTCACTTTAAACGTACAAGAGAACAAAGTAACTTCATGGTCCATCAAATCTTCAAACTTAGCTTGCTCCTTGCTTGTATGGTGAATGATCAAGGCTCGTAAAGCTTCCTTCACCCTCTTGGATCTTGATCTTGTCATCGGACTGCCAATGTGGACCAAAGGATCCTTGACCCAAGGTTGAAGTTAATTATTGCACACCCGTATCCGCATCAATACTAGAGTTGTACATTGATTTGGTCATAAACCGATTACTCAAAGGGAGTGAAAATTAGCTATCTTTCACTGCCATAAAACTGGGAAATTTCCAGTATTTGAACCCTTTTCATGCATTTATTGTTGCTCTTAGTTTTTTATCCGAGAAACATTCTTTTCGCGCCAAACTTTGTTTGAATCATAAACCTAACGTGTATTGGTGATTTTCTTGAACTTCCACCATCACGTAAGTTTTAAAACTTAGGCCCTTTTGAAATCTCTTTTGAATCATTTGTCGCTTCGAAGTCGAGTAGCTTTAGTATCTCTCTCGATCATTCCTTCCTTTGTTTAGTTGCTCTAGTTGGAATCTTAAAGTTTCGTACTTGCTTGAATATAGGTTTTGATGTGGAAAACGACAACCTTGGTGGGACCATTTGATTTGCTCTGCTTTGTCGGTAAGCGTTCTTAAGTTGTTTGTAATTGTTTATTTGGTGGCTTGTTTGTGTAATCTTAAATGATGCGAATGGAATGAATGACTTGAGATTTTGCTTGGCTTTGATTATTGATAAAAGGCTAGAGCATACTTTATATCTACTGCCTTAATGAATTGAAATGTATATCGTAATGTTTATTGACTGGATTGTGCATGAATGATTGTAGGCCGTTGTATACTTTATCACATCAGCCGAATTTGGCCCTAAGCCTTGGCAAGCAGATCTAGTCAAGCCAGTAATGGGCTTGGTCGATTAGGTCGGCTACCTTGAGCAATTGAATGGTATACTCGAGTATTACCGGAAAGAGTGGAGACAATTGAACTGCTAATTGATTGACCAAGATTGTTTATTGTTTTGGAAGTTATAAGGGGAACGGATGATGGAGTGAGAAGAAATTGTATCCTTTTAAATAATTGTTTACTTTATTCGATTGCTTACTTGATTGGTTGTGTTCAATAAATGTTTTGTTATGTGATTGAATATATACTTTTGAACCTCACTGAGTATTAGCTCAACCATATTAGCCTACTAGTGTACTAATCTCGCGAGAAATTCAATTATCGAGATTTTTACGTCCTAAGTATACTAAGTGTACTTGTAATGGTTTTGTCTAAAATATATCGACTTCGTCTTGATGCTAAGGTTCCCGTCAACACTTAATCATTATTGACGCTTAAGATTATCTATCGGAATTCAAAGAATTAATATTAAAGCATTAACATAATCTACATCAAGAGAAATTAATTTAACTTGGCAATAATCAAATAGTTTAATATTTTGCACAATTAAGTTATTTGTAACATAAAATTATTTTTACATTTATTATTTAACTTTCAAAAAATATATATATATATAAATTAAGTAAAACAATAAAATAAATAAACGAAAGAGTAATAATAATAATATTATTAAAATAATAAATTTTGAGGCCCTCACATCCTTCCCTCCTAAAAAAAAATTTCGTCCTCGAAATTTATTTATTTTTTTTTTTTTCCTCGACTAAACCAAATGACTCAATCATGTAGTTCAAAACTCGAGTACAAAGATATATTTTCTATAAAAGATTTCACTCACCAAATTGTCGTACCCAAATTGTCCAAAATTATTTACTAGTATTCGATTTTCAAAATTAACAATTTTAAAAATGATCCAGTTTCTTTTGTCCCAAAGCGGCCAACCGAAAATCTTATTCGTTTGAGGAAAGCTTTTTCACGTACCTTTCGTAACCAAACTAATAACAGGATATCAAATACACATTTGGAAAAGTTGTGGTCTATATACATATAAATAAAATGGCTATTCAAATGGAAGACAAGAAGAAAAGAAATTGGTTCTGATCTTGATAGTCAAAATTTCTAAATGCATTCGACTTTTGGTAAGAAGTTTAACATTTGTTATTTGAACGTTTGATCAAGAAAAATCATTTAACCCCACAAATCATTTTTGAGAATAAAATGCTTTAAGAAAGTAAGCAGACATGCAGGTTCGTATTTACTTAAATTTCGGTCCAACGCCTCTACTCTTCACACCTAATCTGAGAATTAGCTTTTACGCCACATAAAACTTAACTATTTACTCTGCAATTCACGACCAATATTCATTCTTATTTCTAAGAAAAGGTCCAAACCCAAACTCTACCTGATTTTCAATTTTTATGCGAGTTCAGAGTGTATACATATAGATAGATATAAAAAAAAAAATTGTAAAAAAAGGAACAATGAGTAATTGGATATATACACAGTAATGGTTAAGCAAAATTAAAAGGACTTTCATTCCATCCAGGTCACACCACAAATAATGAATACAAAACTTGGGAGTTCAAAGATTCGTAAAAGTTTAAAACATGCCTATAGGGCCAATCCCAAGATATATGTAAAGTAATCATTAAGTTCACCAGGGAGAACCTTACTAGTTACTCAACTCGGTCAATCCATCATAATACCAGTAGATCTCATCTCCTTGTTCAGTTTCGACTTAGATCAAGTACTAGGATCCCATTGGATTATACAAGACTATCTATCAATCTTTCCTTCTGTTATCTGTATAACTATTCCAACGGTTTCGAACCATTAATATCCTTTGACGAGTTAAACTTAATTTTTTTCTCATGTCTCTTTTCAAGTTCATATCGGATCAATATTTTCAAATTTAAGGCCGTAAGGTTTAAAAGGACACTTTTAATTCGAACTAAGATTGTCTGTATTTTTAAGTTCCATAAATCCAAAAATCATCAGTCCTATACCATTCAAAAGTTCTACATTTGTCCCAAAAGGCATCCTTTCAAGATTAAATTTGTAAATAAATGGATCTTGACCTTAAATTACAGCTTTAACAAATAGGAAAGGCAAGAATGGATTTGACATTTCATTTATCTTAGGAAAATTTCCGATGCTCATAGAATTTAAGAAAATTTGAAAATTTTACACGGTGAAAAGAGCCATTGTCAACTTTTAAGTCTAATAAACGAAACTAAATTTTAGATTTTTTTTTTATGATATCTGTATATGTATATATGAGTATATATATATATATATATATATATATATCACACCAATGCATCGCAAATTTTAAAACTGTACGGTGTTCCCTTTTTGGAAAAAAAAATTTTTAGCAAAACCAAGTTTAAAGATTATTTCCTTTCAACTTCAAATTTCATTTTCAAGAATCAACGTTTAAAATATCAAGCAAAATTTTGCCAATGATTTGTAAGAAAACAGGGCTAAAGGTAACTAAACATGTTCGGCCAGCAGAGATACTACCAAAATTTTCACCGATCCTATCATCACTTCCCTGTTATAATTCATCGATCTCATGAATTAACCACAATATCCAATAATCAACATATATCAAGCTCTCTTATCTTATTCGCCAGGATTCACCAAAAATTTCACACTATGAAGCATAGAGAATTTCCGAGGCATCTAGCCTAGTAATCAAAGTCCAAGGAATCTCTTCCATAACCCAAGCTCAATTAACCGAGAATCATTGAATTTAGCCATAAACTTGTAAATCTAACGAGTTCGAATACCTATCTCATCCAAAACTCTAATCCTAATTATAACAAGTCTTAGATTTCCAAAGTTTACCATAAATTTTGTCATCACTCGCACTAATTGAAACTTCTTAATAACGTCTTATCTTATCCACCAATTTACCTCCTTGCAGTTACTCTTTTTTTTTTTTTTAACAAGGTCATACAAGAGGAAGAACAATCAACCAAAATGAGAGCATGTCATTGCATGCGTCGATAATGAAAATAAAACTTTGCATGTGTACTTCCAAACAAGTTAACAAGCCAACATGATTAGGTATTATAGCATTCAAATATTTCAAAAGGGAACAAATATCATGCTTAACAAAATATACAGGCCAAAGCACAAGCATCACCTCAACTATCATAGACAAAAGGTATAAAAGGTCGTGCTCCATAATCTAGCTTGCAACTGAGCGAGGGCTTAATTCCCTTAGGTAAGGCCAACCTCATTTTGAACATTAGAGCTACATCAACTATCTTTTCAATTAAAGTTCCGCATTCCATCGTACTATCTATCCTTTAACAAGCACGAGTCACCATATACTTAACTAGGTACTACAAAAGGTAGGCCTTCCAAATTCCAAGACATAATTGCATTCATGTTCCCAAGGCAAGAACAAGGCATATCAACTCTATAGTATATCTAGTGGCAAAGATCAAGCACTCAAGGTTATTCCAAACAAATTAATCATTTATTTCCCCATAAGTCCTTAAATCAAAAACGCCTCCTAGCAAATGCCATTATCCAGGGAATTTACTTACTAACTTTTAAACAGTGTTTAATCTCTTACAATCTTCTTCTCTCTTGCTAGTCTAGCACGATAATCCTCAATTATTGAATCTTAATAACCATCGAAACCACAATTGCTCACTACTTCACTTTGTCACTTAACATCGAGACCAAAAGTAAAAAAAAATACTGCTAACTCACCAAGCTTTAATGTTATTCATCATAATATCAAGTACTAGGTCCACTACTTTTATTGGGAACATACTCACTACATAGAGGTTACATACACATAGGTCCATAAATACAACTATTTCAGCTAACACATCACTACTTGCCGATTTTAACTATTACAGCAGCTTCACCATCCCAAAATTCATTTGTTCTGGGCAGTTCCTCACTTGGTGTCCCAGTTGGCCGCATCTAAAGCATGCACCAATTTTCACATAACATATTCCCGTATGACTTTTGTTACACGTTTCACACTTAGGAGCCACACATTTCTTCTTAAAGTGTCCATTCTTTTTCTCTTTCCTCCCCTTATCCCTCATAGCAACTCTATTTCCATCCATCTCTTTACGTTTCCCTTTGTGGTCGCGAACACTTCCTTCACCTCTTTCATCTTTATTACTAGGAATGTCCTGAGGGGCCATTTGACTAGACAAAGGCACTAACTCAAACTTACTTCGTATCTCTTCCGGAATCCCTTCGTATTTCTTTTTCAGCTCCATGTTCTTGTGCAGTACTTCAACTTTCTCCGAATACTCCTGTTTCCATCGCCCTTCCCAGTGCTCAGCTAATCTCTTTTGGAACTCTACTTCCTTTCGAAGAATCTCTATCTCCTTATACGTATCAGCCAAATGTGCCATCTTCCTGATTCGCTCGAACTCAAGTGATAGCCTGCTAGGCAAATTAGAGAATCAAGATAAGTAACTAGATATACTTGGGACTTTTACCGTATAACTGTTAAGTTTCCTCACTCCCAATCCAATCACAGAAAATTTAAACTTAGAAGCGTACAGGTATGGAGGCCTCAAATTTTTCATACCTAATTTCAAATTTTTTATCTTGACATAATAATAATCAAGTCAGGTCCATCTTTTGACGTCAAGGGATAAATATCAAGAAAATATAGGCAAGGTTAGTTTATCGAAAGCCAAACTACGGTTATCGAATCTTACAAGAGGGGTAGAAAATACCTCTATGGTTGTAACTAGACTAACTCAAAGTCAAGTAATTACTTATCAAGTTCTCACGATCATCGAAAAAGGGAACAGGCCTTAGGTGCAAATTCCCTTACAATCTAGCCACCCTCTAGAGAGCCCGAGCCAGACTAGCACACGAGTAGTCCATGATAACACTTTCATATCAAACCCTTCCCCCGACCAGTCTAATTACTAGGTCACATGTAAAATCTTTCGTGCCTTGGCCTTTGCCATCCAGACATACCTCAAATTTAATCAAGATACAGTCCCTTATATCGCGCTCTCCACAATTCAGTACTCAAGTACAAGAATCCACAATAAGATAATTCACAACTCGAGCCGGCCGGTCCCAAGAGTAAATTATCCATATTATAGATTCCTACCCGACATATATATCTATCTTCCGCAAGTTCCATGATAAAGATTTTACACTTATAACATGCCCGGCTCATAAATTATGCTCAAAAGAGTCCTTAGTCATTTACACCTGTTCACGTAATTAGGACCATAACACCACTTGGCCCAAGCTCACTCCGCGCAGAGACCACGCGAAGTAGCTATAGGTTTTATCCCTCAGTCGCTTAACTTTCGAATCAAATCAAATCTCACAGTCCGGCATCCTAAACTTTAGCCTATGATACACTACAGAGATCTGAAGCCTAAGCTCTGATACCACCTGTGGCGACCCCACTTTCCCCTAAGGCGAACCAGAGGGTTGGCGGGCCGTCTGCCTAGCTCTCGCCAGGACTCACGCAAGCAATCTAGCCAAATCCTCCCGAAGTATAACCTAACCTATTACAACATTGATTCTCCCAAAATAGACCTTTTACTAAAACCACATTAACTTCAAAGATAACAGCATTATAAGATAGCTAACATCGATTCTTAAAATACATTACGGATTACAATCCATGAAACAAATATACAGTCCAAATAACAAATTCAGGGTTTACACTTTTCCAACTTCAAGTGGCAACCCAAAACAAAACTACATTGTTTAATTCGAATTACATTCATAACAAGTAAAGGAGATTTCAAGTCTTTCTCAAATACCAGGACCTGTCGAGGAAAACAAATAACGTGAGGTGAGCTAAAGCTCAGTGGTGCCCCAAAACATGCAATCACGTAAATCAAACAGCGAGTAATAATTTCAACAAGATTAAACAATTAGGAAAGCGTATAACAGCACAAGGTAGGATACAGGGCTCTCAGGAGCCATTCTCCACGCTTGATCAAAATTTACCGTAGTTGACCCTCCGTCAACTCTCACTACCTAAGGTCCATGTAGATCCTTTTATTTTTCTTAACTCCGGCCACCAATCATACCCCTTTACCGGGCCCAAACGCCAAACACGAGAGTGGTAATACTCGAGTATACCTTTTTATAAACTAGTCGAGGGATTCACCCAACGACGTCACATTATAAACTAGTCGAGGGATTCACCCAACGACGTCACAACACGAGGTTACCAGGTCAGGATAAGAGGCCCTCCCACCCTAAGGTGTGGTACATTCCCCTGCCTGGTAATTTAGTACTTGAGATAGGATAAAAGGCCCTCCCACCCGCAGGTGTGGTACATTCCCCTACTCAGTACTTAGCAAGTGCGAGCAAGATATTCACAAAAATATTTCAAGCAAGTCACCACTCGAAAGGCTAGTGTGATAAAGTACACACTGCTCACTTCAATGGATCAGAAACCATTTTCTAACTTATCACGTATCGAGTCAAGAAAGCACTTTAACCAAATAAGCATAGAACAAGCAGGGACACTCACCAAGAGTGAAGTCACAAGTCAAGCTGGAAATCAAAATCCGCGCCCTCGCTAAATCCTAGAAAACCAAGTTTTAAAAAAAACTATAAGTTTTACTAAACAAACTCTTGGTTTATATATAAAAGATTATCTTATATAAAACTAGTTTAATTCCTCGAAACAAATCAATAAATCTCTTAAAAAAAAATCAAGACTAGTAAAGGAAAAAAATGTTTCGTGTGGTTTCTTTAAAGATATTTCCCCTCTAGAGTGCAAACTAGAACCAAATTAGTTCAAACAAGTTTTCTTGCCGAAGAGGTTTTCTATGTCTTTTATTTGAAATTATAAAAAAATGTTTCGTGTGGTTTCTTTAAAGATATTTCCCCTCTAGAGTGCAAACTAGAACCAAATTAGTTCAAACAAGTTTTCTTGCCGAAGAGGTTTTCTATGTCTTTTATTTGAAATTATTCAAATTTAGTGCTTTTAACAAATTTCCTCTAAAACAACTAGTTAAGGATAATTTTATGAAAAACATAAAGTTTGGAAATTAATACAATTATTCCCTAAAGGTAATAAAACTAGTTTAAGCAAAGAAAAGCACTAACTAGTCGGCAAGGTTTTAAAAGTCCCGATATCTAAATTTTAATATTAACGTACTAAACTCAATATATATATAATTTGATATTAAGACAAAATATACCCACAAGGCTTGTTTTAAAGGTACTTGAATTCAAAAGACTAAAACGGACTTCATGATTCCAATTCATTTGCACATTGTATTCCAAGTTGCCATTATAACTAAAACACAATTCAAATATAAATGTCACTAGGGTTTCATCAATCATTAGCCCTAGGTCTCAACAGATTCCATTCCAAACAAAATTCAACAAAGGAAGTCCAAGGTATCACAACAATTCCAAATCACAAACCATGGACCTTCCAAGTACATTTCAGCCAGACACTTGAACAAATTCACCAAAAATTAAATTCTTGCAAAAATTACTCAAACGGCCAAGAGCTTCATCAATCATTAGCTCTTGACAACAAATAATCACTTTCAATCACAATACAACCAGAATTTCAACCCAAAACAAGAAGAAAAACCACAGCTAACTTGACTCCCAATTGATTCTAAAAAAATTCAGATTTTCTTTTCTTGTTTCGATAGTCAAGAAAATTCCAGCAAATTTCAGTTCAAGATGTCTATTAGATCTCCAACTTTTACTTGCTAGAAACACTAAACGTATAGCTTATAACCTGTCCAAACCAAGCTAAAGTAAATAATACACAAATCCAACAAATAAACTCTCCAAAAGTCCCAACCAATTCGGCCAGTAACCTTGAACAATATCCAGCAATATAACAGTTTAATTATAGAGCTTTGTCCATAATTTTCTTCAAGTTTTACTTGAACTCAGCATGCAAAAGGTGATTAGCACTATAAACAAATCTTAAACATCCAATACAATAATCTTAGCTAAAATTCAAAGGAAAACTAGTCAAGTGCTCAACTCTTTTCTCTCGGCCATGCTGGAAAATATTTTCCTTCCATAATTACTTCAGTTCATGATCCAATTCACCAGCTTTTCAAGTGTTAAAATCAATAAGATAAACATAAAAACTAGAACAAGATGTTATAAGACGTTTTGCTTAGGATTATAGCCAATTATCATGGAATTTTCGAAATTAACAAGAGAGTTTCAGCCTACTCTCCCTCGGCCAACAAAACAGATTTTCCAGCAAGTTACTTCGAAATTTTCAACAAGGTTTCCATCCAGAAAATTCAACATGCAATACTAAATATAGGTCATATAGAGCATACAACAGGATTTTCCAGCTTCAATCACCAAAACATCCATTAAAACTCAAAAGAACCACCATCGGCTAAGCTGAAATTTTTCCAGCGGCCATGCAGTCCTCCAAACAAGAATTCCAGCAACAAAACTCAAGCTTGTCACCATAAAACTTACATGCACCACCAAATAAAGAGCTATCTATCAGGTTTGATCCAAAACCAAGTTCAAACAACATCAAAGAAAAACACTAACCAACCAGAAATTCATTCAATTCCTCTCGGTTGACTTGCATGCAACCAGATTTTGTTTTCCTTAAATTTTCTTGCTTTCTCACAGCTAATTAACTTCATGCAAAGCTTGATCATCCAGTTTTTAGTTAATTAACTACACAATTAAACTCAGATTATCACAAATTGAACAATTAAGGCTGTAATTTCCAGCTTACTCATTCGGCAACTCCAATTCTTTCGAAACCAGTTTTCTTGTGACTTAATCTATCATCCAACCGCACAACCACCACATGCAAGCTTATAATCAACATCATCTACCCCTAAACAACTAGTCTAGGTCCAGAAATTACCTCAGCTTAAGGCTTAGCTCACACGACAAGCAGCTGCAAAATTTTTTTCCTCTCGGCTTGCTATGAAACTCAGGTATGGCTGGGCTGAGTTTAGTTTGTGCAGGTGGTGGTGTTGATTGTTGGGGTGGAGCTTGGATGATTGAAAATGAGGAAGGGAATGGTCAGCTCGGCAGTGATGGAGGAGGGGAAAAAAAAATAGACAGCTCGCTCGCTTCTTCTTGCTTCCTCACTCGGACAGTTCAGAAGTGCAGCTCACAGTTGGAATGGACAAAACAGCGGGTCTCTATCCTTTCTCACTAGCTTACGGCAGAATGAAGGAAATATAAAGAGTCCGGCTCTCCCTCACTTCACTCTCGGTCAGCTCACGGCAGGATAAGCAAGTGAAATGGAAATATGGTGATGAGTTGTAGTTGACTTAGTGGTGAATGGGACCGGCAGGAATGGAAGTGTTTGTATTTGGAGCTTGATCTAGGACGTTCCATGGTTGCATGGTGAATTTGAAATGGAGGAGGGCTAATTTGGTCTTTTAACAACTTGTTCGCTCCTTCCACTTAAGCTCTCATTCGTAAACTAACTCCAAGATTTTACTCCAAAAGAAATTCGATAGCCTACTAGTGTACTAATCTCGCGAGAAATTCAATTATCGAGATTTTTACGTCCTAAGTATACTAAGTGTACTTGTAATGGTTTTGTCTAAAATATATCGACTTTGTCTTGATGCTAAGGCTCCCGTCAACACTTAATCATTATTGATGCTTAAGATTATCTATCGGAATTCAAAGAATTAATATTAAAGCATTAACATAATCTACATCAAGAGATATTAATTTAACTTGGCAATAATCAAATAGTTTAATATTTTGCACAATTAAGTTATTTGTAACATAAAATTATTTTTGCATTTATTATTTAACTTTCAAAAAATATATATATATATATAAATTAAGTAAAACAATAAAATAAATTAACGAAAGAGTAATAATAATATTATTATTAAAATAATAAATTTTGAGGCCCTCACAGAACGCCCTCATTTTTATCTGTTCTTCAGTAATTCCCGGGGGCTTCATACTGTTGCAAATAACATCAAACTCTTGCAAGTGCTTATAAGGCTCCTCACCTGGCAAACCATGGAAAGATGGTAAAAGATGAATTAGATCATATTTTAACTCAAACGGGATGTTATCATTCAAACTTTGAAAATTAATGCATAAGGGCTGCTGATTTAAATTAGGAGCATCCAACTCCCTTATTATTCGTGCATTGGCCATATTGACTTCTTCTCGATCCGAGTCATACGAAGTATCACCAAGCAAACTTGTTGATTCAGCTTCCGGATCAAGTCTTTGAGATGCAGCACAAGATTGCTCTTCTCTCAGCTGTCTGGTCTCTTTTCACGTTTGACGCGCGGTCTTCTCTACTTCAGGGTCGAAAATTAATTCACCTGTATGAGAAGAACGAGGCAAAAGTACCAGAAAATTAAAACGAAAATGAACTTAAAAAGAAACAAACAGACTAACGCCAATCCCCGGCAACGGCGCCAAAAATTGATAGGTTGTCGATGCCTATACAATAATAATAATGCTAATCCTAATTGCCAACAAAAGCAGTTTCTAGTCAATTTTAGTATTAGAGCAGGGACTCTAGATATGCAATGGATTACTAGATTCACCCTGACTCCGAAGGGTTTGCTAAATCCGTTGTACCAGAATTTATTCGCGAGAATTTGTTAATTTGTATATAGAACAAGTAGGGTCTAATCCACAAGGACTGGGAGTAATTCGTTTCTATTAAAGTTCAAGTTATGGGCAGGATTTTAGGGAAATTAACAATAAGCTATACTAATCATGTATAAAAATTAAATAACGCTAAGGTAAAAATTCAAACAGTATTGGACAGCTCTAGTCAAGAAGCAACTTCGGCAATGGTTCACCTAATTGATCATCGATGCAGAACTACTTCCAATTATTAACTAGTAAATAAGTTATAACTGCCAAACAATCGATGACAGTCAATTCCTCCTTACTGTGTCGATGACTGAGATAGGTCCATCAATCACTAGTCCAATTGAGAAATAACCTTAGGTACGCTCGTAAGATTTAATTTCCCAATTGACTTACGTATTAGAGGAGATTTATTCTAACCAAATAACACACTACCAGGGTTATTTGAAATTAGCCTACGTATTCTCCTGAAACAAATCTAATCATGTCAGTTGTCACTATTTTAGAGCAATTAAACAATTATAGATTTAACGCTCTAATTGATATCTGGTTGCTAAATTAATTCAACGTCCGGGCTCAGGATATTCAATTAACAAAACAACCATAAACATTACAAACAGAGAATATGCAAATACCAGTAAATAAGAGAAACAAGTAAAATTAATTCGATCGCACAATTTTTAGATGAACCAAAGCCTCCATTGTTCCTTGACTAGAAAAAAGATTTAGTTCATCTCCGGTGTAACAATCTCATGCAAATTTGCAGGAACAATTGCGGCTTACATTCCTCAATTGAGATGATTCAATTCAATGGAATAAGAAAAATGTCAAGAACTACAAAGTCAAAAGGTGACTAATCCTCTCTACTTGGCTCTGACATACGAAGGAACAATTCACATGAAAAATAGATGAAAAAGTCAAGAAGCCCCAAAAGTAGTCAAGAATGTCTGCTATTCTCCTATCTAATTCCTATTGCCCCTCTTTTTTTCTGCTATATGGCTACTCGGAAAAAAAAGGAAAAGAGTCCTACTACTACTAATCCGCCGTCCCTCCATTATCATATAAGGAAACCATCTTCAATTTTGTCTTCAATTGGTCTCGTGTCTCCTATTATCACTCAAACTCTTCTGCTAACCACTGTCAGGTTGGCACCTTTTTATGGTATTTTGTTCCACTCCCTGCAATAAATATAAATTTTCAAAAGTGAGTAGAATCTGATAATTAATCCACATTTGGTAAAGTAATAGGGGAAATTAATTATAAAATAAATGGCAAAATTGCAACCTATCAGGGTCAGTCACGTTGTGTTCTGTTTGATGGTATTATTGCCAAGATGATGGCTAGACTATGGCATTCGGGTACAAAATTGCTTTCAGCAGGGGAAAAATTGGTGTTAATTAAACATGTTCTGGCATCGTTGCCAATGTACTTACTTCAATTATTAAACCCGCCAAAAGCTGTTCTACTTCGGATCGATAGGACATGTAACGCCTTTTTGTGGGATCAAAATTGGGAGAATCGATGAATACACTGGTCATCTTGGGATAAGATGTGTTTCTCAGTGGAGAAAGGTGGTCTAGGCTTTCGATCATTTGAGGATATGTCTAGAGCTTTTGCGTGTAAACTTTGGTGGAGGCTTAGGCAACAAGACTCGATGTGGGCTGAGTTTATGCTTCATAAGGTGTCTTCCTCTGCTCTCGGCCTCCTATCCTCGACCCACTGCTTTATGGAAGTATTTGGTAGAGATTCAGCAATTGGTGGAGAAGAATATTTGATGGTCATTGGGAGAAGGATTCATGGATTTCTAGAGGAATAGATAGCTTTTTGATGAGCCTTTGTGTCACATTTTGGACAAGCCTAATCCACCACATTTTTTAGTATCGGAGTTCTATGCAGGTGATGCGTGAAATGAGCAATGTCTTTTGCAGTGGGTTCCAGTTCACGTGGTTTGGGCTATCCAGGATGTCTTCTTCCAAATTGACTGGGCGGACAGAATGGTATAGTTTCCTTCACAATCAAGTATCTTCACAGTTAAATCTGCTTGAGAGCTGGTGTGGGAAAGGAGAAACTTGTCCCGTATGGATTCTTAGCTATGGGGTTTAGTCTTGCTAGCAAAAATATCCATTCTTGAATAGTGGTTGGTATGCAATTTTCTTCCTCCGGAGGTGACATTATGCTCACGTGGCTTAAGCATCCCTTCAATGTGTCATTTGTTGCATTACGAAGGAATCTGCGTGGCATGTGTTTCTCGAGGGGTCGATTACAATGACGGTTTGGGGTCGGTTCTCAAATAGATTTGGGTTTAAGTTGCATAAGAGTACAAGTTCGGCTTCATTGTTCATCACATGGTTTTTCTCGAATCCCAAAGCATCGAAGGATCATATTTGGGTTTTAACACCAATAGTGGTGTGCCGGTTTCTTTGGCTAGCAAGAAATCACATGCAATTCCGGAATGTGCGTTGGAGCATTGAGGGTATAGTGAGGCATGTTAGGTTGTCACCTAGGAATGTCTCATGTCGCGTGGTAGTATGGGAGAAACCGCCCTAGGGTTTTTTGAAACTTAATTCGGATGCTAGTGTGAAACATGGCAAAGCGTCGGGAAGAGGTTTGGTGCGAGATCTCCAGGGGAAGTTGGTTTTTGCATATTACAAGAAGTTTGGAGATTGTGATGTTCTATTGGCAGAGAGCTTGTAGTTGTTATTTGGTTTTCAACTCTATGCGAAGAAAGGGTTTCATCCGGCACTTGTTGAAGTCGATTCTCAAGTTTTGGTCCGGCTGATATGTTTGGAGTCTTCTACTAAGTGGCCTTTGTGTAATATCTTACGGAAGATTAGGCAATTATTGCGCATTTTCTCAGCTTCTTTACAACATAATTTTCAAGAAGTCAATTCTTCTGTGGATAGAGTGGCGGCTATTATCGCAACGGGCGAGAGGGTATTTGATCGTATGCAGCAGTTGCCATTGATAGTTTGAGCCCATCTTGCTTTAGATTCACAAAATTTGCCTTGTATTCGTAGAATAGTATCCTTGCTTCAATTGAGGTCAGGTTTGGCCCCCTTCAACTAATGTAAATTTCTACCTTTGGAATAAAATGGAATTAGTTTTAAAAAAAAGAAAAGAACTAATAAAACCGAATAAAATAACCACTATTAAAAGATACATAAACGCTAATTGCTCAACTCCCAAATATTTATAAATGAAGTAACTTTCCAACCAAATAAGTTTCTCATTTGTTGTTGTCCATCATGATCATGTGAGGGCATTTTTAATTAGAACAGATGCAGACAATAAATTCTAATTTTCCATCTAAATTTTATCTGGTGAGGATGCATGATTTCATATCATTACCAGAATCATATCCATTCTCTTCAATAAAAAAAAATTTTAACAAATCTATCATAGCCAAATTCTTTGAGTTACCCTTTCTTTGAAATGTTGTTCATCATAACTTGCCTATCTCTCCCATTTTGCCATCCAGCTCTTTCTTGCGCCCATTTTATTCTTTTAACTGAGTTTACATCTGTGATGCCCCCACTTCTTCCAAGGGCGAACCCAAGGGTATCGGCGTGACGCCTGCCTAACTCTCGCCAGGACTCGATACCATTTTAGTTCAATTTTAAAAGTAAATAACCGATAATAAAAGTCGAACTGAAAAGAAGTCGCTTCCATACATAAGTGTTCAATCTTACATTACAAGTTTTCAAAATACATCAACTTTCCCAAAATATACAACTTCTAAAAGTCGTCTAATCGGATACATTCCAAATCTTAATCAAAAGACCATCGAGTCAGCTTCTTCCCAATTATTTCCATTCCAAATCCTATTAAGGAAAACAAAGCTAATGGGATGAGCTAACGCTCAATGAGGCCAAGAAAACATACAAGCACATAATTCAAGTAGCAATAAAACTTGTACAAGAAATAAAGCTATAACATTCAAGTAATGCATAAAATAACACAAAACACACTTGAGAAGGATACGGAGCTCTCAGGAGCTAAATTCCACTTGCTGCGCCAGTGCTCGATCAAATACTTCCCCGTGATGACACTCCGTCAACCGGGTAGGTATTAAATCCGTAGAACTCCACTTGCTTCACGAATCCCGTTCACCGTTACAACCCCCTGTCCCGGGCTCGCTCATCTATAAAAGGTGCTACTACTCAAGTAGATTAAGCGAGATCTCTTAATAGATCAAACTTATGTTTTTCTCATGGCTCACCAAGCTTCCCGACCAAGCCCGTGCTGGCTCGAGTCATAAGGTTAGCATATGAGTTTGGGCGTCCCCCGAATACGAATACGAATATAAGTCGATGAGCAGCGCTCCATTCGACGATTCCAAATATGAATCACAAATACAAATCACGAATATGAATCATAACCATACGAATATGAGTCGATAAGACAACGCTCCCATCGACGGCTTCAAGTATGATGCATATAGCCAAATTCAAATATAATTTTTATTTGAAAGAGAACGAGTGCGATGAAATATACACTCATCTCAACAAATTCCCAATTCACATAATTGATACAAAACAATTCACGTACTTCACCACATAACATGCACTTGATACTCATCAAGTCAAAAGTGAGAAAACGAGCAAATACGCTTTTAGGTGTCTGCTCTGAGACTCTCTTGAAGGTCCTCTTGAGCACCTGAAAAAATAACGATTTTCTATTATTCACAATCATGCATCGCTCAAGGGTAAATATACGCTTGTTTAGAACCAAAACGATGTCTCGAAAGAGAACTTAAATCTCTTGAAAATCGAGATTCAAAAGTGTAGATTCAAAGTCTCAAGAGAAACTTGTCTCAGTCGTGAAATTGAGTTTAAAATAACATTTATTATCGAGAGAGGGTGACAAGTCCTCAAATTTTCATTTCCTAAGAAATTATGAAGTTTCAGCTTTGCATGATGAACTTGGAAAAATCAAATCTTAAGTTTGGCACTTCCAAAAATAGAAAAATTTATACCATTGGAAAGTAGGTTCAAAGTACTAAAATTTCCTAGAAGATACTTTTCCAAAATTCTAAACGGAAAGCATTCATTTTTCAGCTCAAAGTTGATGATTTAAACAAGCAAGACAGAATCAGCTTTAGTTTTCGGCAATATTTGAAAATTCGGCAAAATTCACAGAAAGTGAACTAGCCTTTGAAATTCATAACACAATGTGAGTTTCAAACAAGGTTTCAAACACAATAAATAGAACTAAATTTGGAGTTTTTGCCAACAAGTTATCACAGGCTAAAGTCGGTTAGTTTTCACTGCTTGAACAGTAAATTTCCAGATTTGAAAAGCCATCTTTGGAACATCATTTGGATATCGAAATGGCATTGAAATTACACCAAATTTGATACAATTAAACTTGCATATGAGGACTACTTCTCTACCAAAATTTAGGTAAAAATTGTACATAAAAGCAGTTAACAAAATGACCAAAGTTTGGGAAAATTTCCAAAGCTAATCTGCCAACCGTAGTTCTCTTTCGTCTTCAGACGTTTTGTCTAACACAATCAGCCCCAATCCACTTCATTTTTTGAAACCAAGGTTCTACAAATGTTTAATGAGTAATGGATGGGTAATTACTACCAAAATTTCGAAATATGACCTTCCAAAACAGATTGGACCATTCGGCCAACAAGAAAAGAAAGATTTTCAGTTTTCTAGCTTTGCCGCACTTTCGAAATCAGACCACATCTCACTTAATACAAGTTCAAATTGAGAGTGGTTAATGGCATTGGAAACTAGATTCAAAAGGCTACATTTCATCAAAAAGAGTCATTTCCAAAATCAGTTCACAAGTGAGAGAAAATCAAGCCACTAAATGCAGCTTCTCTATTCCTCTCGGACAGACCATCACAACAGGACAGTCAACTTTGTTGAATCACTACGGTTCACTCAATTTGAACTAGCAAGTGATTTTTATACCGTTGGAAAGCTACGAATGTCTAGTTTTGAATGCCACTAACAGTACTCAATTCTGACTTTTGTACAAAGAGTTTCGTTCAAACAAAGAGCTACTATCCGGACATCCAGATTACCATTTCCAGATTTCTTTCAATTTCGAAAACCCAAGTTTTGTTCAAACAAATGCAACGATTTTTGGAAGACACTTTGCACACACAATGTACAACATATATTAACCAATTTCACAACCAAACAACCAACAAAAATTTGAAATACAAGCAAGATAACCACAGGACAGTTTCGGCCAGCTTTCATGCTCCAACATTTCTCAATTTTCTCTTC
Source organism: Coffea arabica (assembly GCF_036785885.1). Classification (NCBI taxonomy): domain Eukaryota; kingdom Viridiplantae; phylum Streptophyta; class Magnoliopsida; order Gentianales; family Rubiaceae; genus Coffea; species Coffea arabica. The sequence goes on from NC_092313.1 coordinate 35,895,647, forward strand.
ATTTTCCAACCATAAACCTCTCATATAACACATAAACAACCACAATCAACTAATTACACCTCAAGTCAGCTACCTATAAGTCTCATCAAGTGCGCTAGCCTAGAAATTAAAACAAGAAATGAAATTCCTCAAGTCCTCTAACTTATTTCTTGTTAGGGTTGTAAACCCATGCAATCTAAGCTTGATTCTTGAAGAAAATGGAAAGATTTGAAGGAGATGGTGAATACCTCTTGAACCCTTGAAGAAACCAAAAATTGCTCACCACAAAACCTCCAAGAAACTCCACTAGATGATGTCTTTCTCCAAGCTAGAACTAACCTCCAAGTAGTATGTGAGTTGGGTGAAGATTTGTGAGGGAAATGGAAGCAAAATTGTCCAAGATGAAGAGAGCTTTCTTCTCTTCTTTACCTTTGCTGTTCGGCCGACCAAGAGAGGGGAGAGAGAGAAGGGTTTGTGTTATGACTCTTTCCTTGGAAGATTGGAGGGAAAAAGGTGCAAAAAGATGTCCAAAGTCAACTTTGAATAGTGCACGAATAGTGTCCCGTACTACCACTTTTCTCTCTTGTTTGTTGCACTAGTGTACTAAACCTTCAAGATAATTCTCTAATATTGTAATTACTCACTCTTAAGTCTAATATAAATTTATTAAATCTCCACTTCCGGCTCGATTTACGCGAACTTCCGACTCGTACGCGATAAAATGAAATTTAAAAGGAATTCATGTAACGATAATATAATTAAATAACTCTAGGGTAAATAATTATAAAAATGACTATTTTAGAAATAAAAACATGAGTCCTCACAACATCTAGTCCATATATGTTTCTTCTTTTGCAACTCTGCCCTAGCCCATAAATTGCATAGCACCTATGAATACATTTCTGTTGACATGTTTCTATATTGCCACAAACATATGACATCAAATGTTCAAAGATTTCCTTTCTATATAGGTATTCTAGCATGGGTCTATCTGCTTGATACGTGCTTCTTTTGCATGTTTTATGTAGTTGTTTAAGTTAGTTTTAGTGTGTTTTAGTTGTTTTAACTGTTGAATAACTAGATTTTGAGTTAGATTTTGCATTTGACGGTTAAAATGAGAAAGTTGCGTTTCTATGGTGCTAAGTGGTGAAACTTTATGTTTTGTAGGTTTTAATGCTTAAATCATGAATTGAAGGCAAGTGAGAACTTAATTGAGCAATTCTTGATGATCAAAGTGTATTTGAGAAGTTGAAATGAAGTACAAATGATGATATGGTGAAGAAATAAGAAAGAAAGAGATTGGAAGAAATGACACATTTCGATCTTTTGGCTATAACTTGAGCTACAAGCATTGGATTAAAATGATTCTTAATTCATTTTGAAGTTTAGACAAAACTCTACAATCCATATGGAGACATCAAAGTCCAATTCTCACATTTTTATAGAACAAAATTCTGAATTACTGTAGCATGTTTCTGCTATGATGGTCATCTGACCAGCCTCAATATTTTGGGCATATCTTAGCATCTAGAGCTCCAAATGACATGATTCTTGTGAATTTGAAAGCTAACTCAAAGATGTAGAGCTTTTATGTTTTGTGAAAAAGCTGATTCAGCATCGTTCATGTTATTATTTGGCATTATGTCCAGTGCTAGTTACTGAGCCAATTACAAGGCAAAAGTTAGAAAAATTTGCTGAGGAACAGGAGAACATAATCAGCCCTTTAACCCATGGAGACTTGAATCGGTTCCAAGGCTGGTTATCCAGTCAAAATTTTGAGCCACTTGCACAACTTGTGCAACTTGTTCAATTATTGCCTTTTTTTTTTCCTTATAAAAGGGCCCTCCATGGACAAAATTTGCAGATGGAGAGAAAAAACCACCAGAAATGTAGATCTAACACTACAACTTCCTAGATCTTTAGTTCTTAAGTTAGATTAGGTCAGTTTAGTATTAGATTAGTTCATACATTCTTTTATTTAGCTGAACAAGGGTGAAGATTGAGATGAAGAAATAGAGATTGAAAGCTCATGTGACAAAGGTTTTTCCTTTTTTCCAAACTCTTTATCTTTTGTATTGGATTCTAACGTTTGGCTATAATATAAGATTGGATCTTGTTTTTATTTGCTTTATGTGTTTCTAAAGTTCCATGCCATGGGTTTTGGTTGAACTATCTATTGATTGCTTGTGATATTTCTTCAATTATTTGATGCTATTATTTTGAACAAGTTACTTAGCACTTTTACTCATCTAATCATGATTAACTAGTTATTAATTGTGATCATCTTAAGGTATTAGATTTGCACTAAGAATTGGCATTAATTACTAGTTCAAGAAAGTGCTAAATTTATAGAGCATATTCACGAGAGTAGAGGTGCACTTTTGTGATTTTGGTGACTTATTCCTTGTAATTTCATAAAAAAAAAAATGAGTTTGTAGTTAATTTTATAACCACGAAAGCAAGTATGGCTTAGCTATAAGTATAGTTGATTTACTATGAGTGTAGGTTTTACATATTTTAAGAAATCATGCCATAACTTAACCAAGGTAATAACTTGCATCGACCAGGTAATTTTACTTGCAAGAGTAGCAAGGAATTTCATGATCCTAGGAGCCTTCTATTATTATTTATATTACTTTTCTTTCATGTTTGTAATTTAGATTTAATTTCTTACACTTTTGATAGTCTAAATAATAAAGGAGTTCGAAAACCATCAGTCATTGATAGACTTTCTTATGGGATCGACACTTAATATCCCCTATACTCGATCACCTATACTCGATGCATGGTAGAACCTCGTTACTGCTCCTACTTTTTTTAGTGTAACATGATAAGACATTAATCTTTTTAGGCTCATGTTCAAATGCCCCATCTTTGATAAATATGGAAGGACTATATGATTTTCCCATAATAAAGCCCTTGGAACTCTTACTTGACAGCAGAAAGTTAAAATGACGAAGATGGGCATGTAGGATATAATTCAGAGCTAGTGCCTCATCTGGTTTATAGTTTTGGGGGCATTGGACTTCATTGACCACCCATTTCTTCTCAAGAAATAAGAAGGCAAACAATTACATGCAATAGACTTGATATAGAAATATTCCATCTCTCCCAAAATGTTTCATAAGTAGAAGTTTCAATTTATTGATAGACGTTTCTCAGATCAAAATTCAAATGGTGTTGGCTTCATGTCATTAAAGAAAGTTTAGAAATAGCATATGGTCATATCCACTTCGATCCTAAAGCATGTCACTGATTCCCTAAAATAATCTGGAGAGATTGATTAGACAATGCTCCATAACATAAATCAATTAGAGTCATAAATAAGGTTTAAGGTAATGGCATACATTTTAAAGCACTTTAAGACAAAATTAGCAATTGTTTAGGTATTTGATAAGAATTCACAAAAGAAAGGAATACCTTTGATTGTTTCATGATAGTTGCGGTGGATATAGTACTAAAAAGTGGCACAACCATGGTAAAGGATCTGCGTTTCAATATTTAGCTGATGAAGTAGTTAATTCCTAAGATAAACTTATGATGCTAATTTCGTGTCCTACAATTTTGCATCTCTTTGAAACTTGGTCTGCTCAGATCTTTTTAAATTTACTAAATTAATTCCATTTTTTTCCTCTTGTAAGTTAGAAGGCATATGAGCAATTGAAGCTAGTACCAGATTTTGACATCACAATTATATGCTTGCTAAGTAATACTTGACACCAAACTTGATAACAATATGATGACATGATTGAGTTGAATCTTATAAATCATAGTTTTTAAAAACATACCCTTTATGATCCCAGTTGCTATCTTAGGAAAGTAGCATTTGAAACCTAACTTGACATCAATCTGGTGACATGATTGAATTGAAACTTAGAAACATAGCTTTTTAAAACATACCCTTTATGATAGCTCCAACCTTATGACATAGTAGCAATTCGAATACTGTGAAAGATTGTAAACGAGAGTGTAGATAGCTTTATCCACAAAAACTTGTATTTATAGATAGCTTTATCCACAAAAACTTGTATTTATTCTTCCTAATGGGGTCTCCACTATGATTTTCATGGACAGTAGTTAAATCCTTGTCCTTGTTTAGAGAAAGTGAAAGATGACTCGATTCTTGCACAATACCCAAAAGAAAGAGTCTGTGATTCCTTGTCTTGGATTTTTAGGTGACTTGACTTCAGATGGAAATAATTGAAAATAATGATCATTAGACAAATCATAGACATTTGATAGATAAAAAAAAAGTCAAATTTGTTGAATTCTATCGACTTTGAATCCAATTGAGTGTAAATTTTAAAAAAAAAATACTTAAAATATCATGTTTTAATCTATTATTTGTCATACATGTATGGAACACGTGTATTTTCCTAGTCTAAAAAAAAGGACACACAAAGGTAAAAATATTTAAATTAGCAACATAAAGGAGAAACAAATAAGTTTATATTACTTACAAAATCAAGATTTGGAGGATTATCAATAGTAAAAAAGATAGAAAAACTCCTAATTTTCTGACAAGTTAATTGAATTTACAAAGTAAAATTATTCCATTACATCCATCTTTCAATCTCCAGCAGAAAACATAGTTCTTCTTTATAAGAAAGGGAATGTTCTAATGCTGGAAATGTATAGTAACATATCCTAATGTATTTTCTTCCAACTGCTTTGATTTTAGGACGGACAATAAGTAAAATTATGGTAAGGTTCAAGTTTCTTCCTAGTTGAGGCATCCATGGAAACGGTATAGCCTCTTTCTCTATTTGAAGGCTTTTCAAGGCCTCTTCTTCATAGAACAGTGTGGATTTGTCTTCTCCTTACTTGTAGGTTTTAAAACACGTGACTTTGATTCCTAGAGACTCTGTGAATTTGTCCTAGAGAATGATATTTAGGGATTGGGAAAGGATGATGCACGTTGATAAAATGGTGCTAAAAAATGTATATTGATAAAATGTTGTCCATATACATCGAATACAAAAAAGACATATTCATAGGCTTATGGGGTCTACAAAAATATGAAGTTTAATCTTTATTTTTTTAGCAAATCCCATAAACGTGGAAGAGATCCCAACCCTATCTTTTATTAGTATTAGAAAAGAGAAATACAACAATCCCATGCTATGTCAAAAGACTTCTAAGAAATTACTACAAAAATTTAACTGGGAATACTACTCCCTTACACGATAAGACCTAACAAAAGAACAGAAAGTATATCTAAGTGCATAGTAGATTTAACCATATCTAGGAGGTGAGTAAAAGAAGTGGAAATTGTATCCGCACCCAATTTCGCAGTTGCCATAGCATTAGTTGAAGAATTTGTCTCTCTGAAAATATGAAACAATGAAACATTCAACTCCTATAGCAGAAGATGTATCTTTTGCAATACTTGACACAAAGGCCATTTAGATAACAACTCTGATTTAACAAGATGAACCAGATTACATCTCTGAATTTTTGAATCAACTTCGACAATGGATCCATGATTACATCTCTCTCAATGAAGTTGCAACCCGGAGGACAAAGTTAATGCCTTTGCCATCAACACGTCAACATTCCCAAACTCTTTATAGAACACAAAGACCAATTTGTCTTCATATGTCCACAGCAATCACCAACCAGCAACACCTAATGATATAACACTTGCATCTGTATTCAATTTAAAATACCCAACAGAAGGTTTGACCCACAAAACTAGAAAAAGACAAGTAGCCAAGGACGAATGTGTAGCTAGTTTGGCCAAGAATAGTCTCGATCACCTTTAAATTGTGAACTCCTAAATGAATTAGCTGCCCCTATCTACTCAATAAATTGATCAACATGGAAGATAACTTTTGGAGAACTAAATGCATCCCCTTTAAACTTAGCAGAGTTCTTCCCTTCCAAATAAATCATAAAACTAGCAAAGGTAGTAGTACCCGAATGTGACCCCTACAGACATATGAATGGGAGCAAAACCACAATAATAATGAAGAAGAAATAGTTGTGACTATCAAGTCCAAAATGCCAAATCATTTTGCATAAAATCACCACACTTCTGAACCCGAAGGACTGGTCACAAACAAATGAACCAATGATTCCATGTTAGCAGAATAGCAGTAGAATCTAGATGCCAGAATAACACCCTTTTTCTAAAGCAGATTATCAGTAGGAATCCATTGACAGGTGTCGAACCTGTGCAATAATAATAATAAAACCTAACTACCACTAAAAGCAGTCAATAATCAATTCTAGGTACTGGAGCAGGGACTCTAGGTGTGCAATGGGTTACTTGATTCACCCTGTTCCCGAAAAGTTTGTTTAATCTGATATACCAGAATTAATTAATTGACAAAATTTATTAACTAGTAGACAATGGCAAGTAGGGTCGTCTCCTCAGGGATTGGGGATATTTGTCTCTTTGAAGTTCCAATTGGTAAAAAAGGGGGGTTGTATCGGAATAAAGCTGAAAATAATTAAGCAATTCACTAAAACGAATAATTAACTAGCACGAATGTAGACAGGAATTAAACCAAGAATAGATAAATTCTAACCAAGGATACAACTACTCAGACACAGTCCATTCATCCGATCATTGATGTACGGGAGGTTCATTTAATTTATTAATAGGTTAGTTATAGTCGCCGACGAACTCTGACGACCAATTTTTCCTTAATTTATTGGCAATCAAGGTACGGCCATTGATTACCCCTAACCAGAAAATACTCCTAGGTACGACCGTAGGAATTAATTCCCCAATTGCATTAAGAACTAGAAAAACCTAACCCCGATCAATAACACGCTACGAGGGTTATTTAAATCAGATTGCACGTTCCCCTAGGGTATAAAAATGCTAGTTGCCACTAATATTAATCAATTTAAACAATTACGGATTTAATTGACTAATTTGGTAAGAGATTAATAAGTCGCATTGAACATGGGGCCCTTGACATTTAATTAACAAAATAATCCCATAGGAATTCGAAGAGACAACGTGCAAATATTAACAAATTAAGGAACGCATGAAAATTAATTCGATCTCACAGATATTCGGGACTACGTTGTCGCGTTGATCCTTGACTAGATGGAAAGCTTAACCATGCCGCATAAGTAAATCTCCACGCAAATCAATTGATTGCAAAGGCATCACGTTTTTCACTAGAAAGCAAAAGTAAAAGATGTTTTTGGAAAATATTGTCGAACACCTCGTGTGCATGAAAATTAAGGAAAAAAAAGAAAACTAAACTATGCTAAAACTATTACTCTCAAGCCTCTGTACGTTTCTCTAAACAATGACTAGTGCTTCTTATCTCCGTGGTCCCCGCCGAAATTGAGAAGCCGCAAGTACAAAAAGGCAAGGCCCTCTGAATGTTTCCTCTTTTCTCGTTTCCTATCTCTAGTCAAAGACTCCAATATCCAAAACACTCCTCATCAGCAAAAGGAAATGCAATTCGGTTTTAGCACCATGTGGGCCAGGCTTGTGGATTATTTGAAGTCTTCCACGTGTGGAGTCTTTTCCTCAACATGGTTTCTCCTTTTTAGCACTTTCCAGTCCCACTTCCTGTAGATAGGTCCAAATACCAAATATAAGTATATGTTAACAATTAAGCAATATTTGACAAGGACAAAAGGGGAAATTAATAATCAAATTACTAACAATTAACACCCTATCAATTCCCCCCACACCTGAATCATGCTTGCCCTCAAGCAAGATAACATCAAATAAACACCAAAATTTGACAATGATTATTGCTCCAACTATCGCATTGCCAAGATACCAAGAAAATCACATATCAAGCATCACAGGTCAAGATCCAAGAAAAATCACCCCAGTTAGCTTCTAAACTACCAACTCATCCAAATGAAGGCAAACTAAGAAAAAGGAATGGTTGCTCAACATTTATTAGCAAATTGTCCAACTATTAACCGAAATCTCAACATTAAATTCACAAATCGACAAGCTAACTTTTTCACACACTAAAACAATCTTCGCCTTTTTATCACATTTTTCTATTTTTCTCTTTTTCAATAATAACAAAAGACTTAGTCTCTTGCTATTAGAGCCTTTTGACGTGATCTCCAACATTTGCTGGATGGAGAAACCCGGTTACTCAACTCCGATCGCTATAAGACCATGTACTCATAGTGATTACTACTTTTTGATGCGAGAATCGACACTTTTGGTGAAGATCCCCGGTTACTCAGTAGTGACCCTAGCGGGCTACAGTCAACTCTTATTTGCAGCCATATAGCACAATAACTGAAAATAACACAAAAGCAATAGCAGCCAGCCACATAATTTCAAACATGAAGAACTAGAGTTAATAACTGGACCAATTCACATAAAAAATGCCAACAATCATTCCATATATTTAGACAAGTTAACCAAAAATTAGAGGAGTTAAGCAATTATTGATATTCACCAAAGAGATGTCCCTGAACTCAACCACATTAACTTAATACCCTTTTATTATTAAAACTTGGCAAGAGCAGAATTGGAGGCACAAATCCAACATCAAAACTTGGTATTCAAATAAGAGCTGATCACTAAAAAAAAGAAAAAGAAAATAAATGAAAGATAGTCAAAAAACGAACTAAAAATCAAGGAAAACCCTCTAGAACCGAAAAACTAAAAATACTAGCACCACAACGCTCCCTCCCACACCTAATTCACACATTGCCCTCAATGTGATAATGTAACAGCAAAAGAAAGGAGAAGGGCAACGGTACTTCCCTGAAGTCGTCAAAACAGGGGCAGGTCAAGCGGGAATTGAGGAGCAAGACCCGCATGGTGCATAAGTGCTGCCAAATTCTGCACCATGTTATGCAAGTTGACGTCAATGTGGGTCACTCGAGTCTTCAGTCTCTCAACTGTCATCCGGAGTTGGAGCCGGTCGTTGGCCCTTGGGGTGGGAGGAGGCGGAGCGGAGGTAGACGGGCCGGGATCACTGGCATCAGTGGAGAAGTGGGCAAAAGATGACCGAGGGGGGGCGCGTAGCAGTTCCGGGGGAACAACATCCCATCCGTCGTCGCCCTCCCAAACCAAGCCCATTTTCTCTAGACAAAGAATGTCCAAAGGCTCCATTTGCCAGGCTATATGCAAATCATGGTTAAAAATATCAAGCACATGTAAATTAACAGTCAAATGAGTAATGTATGACCTAAGAATCAAGGGGCGCTTCTTTTTAGGCAAAATAGATTTGAATTGAGAAGCGAGCCAGCACCCAAGATTAACCTTAATGTTGTTATGCATGCACCAAATAAAGAAAAATTCTGGCTTAGACAAAATGCCCGAGCTATCTCGTCTACCCGAGAAACTATAGGCCAAGAAACGCTGGATATAGCAAGACGTGGGGTCCTTCAGAAAACAACTCTTAGACTGACGGGAGTCATAATCAACACGGTCGACAGACATATCCTCTCAAATATACCGATAGCGGGAGAAAAAAGGCTCTACGTAGTCACACGCACTCTCGCCATACTCACGAGACTCGGCATAGGCCTGCTCAATAAAACCAAGTGCTAGATTGAAATCAGTAATGGAATGGTGGAACTCTTGACCCATTAGTCTAAAACGGATGACATTGGGAGTAGAAACTGTGTAACCCGTGGGGAGGTCGAACTCAAATGTGGCATAGAATTCCCTAACCAACTCGACAAAAGCCGGACGGTCAACAATATAAGTGTAGGGACGCCACCCAATGGCTGCAATCAATCGGTCAAAATCAACCCTAATATTCAGAAGACCTAAGGTGGTGGCGTCCCGATAACGGCAGGGAATAATTCGCCGTTCACAACAAGCAGCATATCGCTGCTTGTTGGCGGCCCTGGTGAAGTTCAAATTACTCCCAAAATGTTCAGGGTCAGAGATATAGACACCTCTTTACCTCCCAAGGCGAGCCCTCCTTCCAGAGGAAGAAGGATCATGCGAGGGGTCAGAGGTGAGAATGGAGTGCTGGGGTGGAGGGGGCTGAGAAGTTCTAGGTGTCCTAGACCTAGAGGAGGATCGTGGCTTCACCATGGTAACTAGTAGGCAACCCAAAAATAACAGAGAATAACACAATTTGCCCACCCCAAAATTCGAACAAATGCCTCAAGAATTGGCAAATGACCCAAGAATTGGCCACTCTAGCAACAGTAATTCTGAAGTTGGACAGGAACAACTCAATTACAAATGCCCAGTAGTCAATTAGGCAACCAATAACACAGGAGTTACAAGTGTTATGCAAACTACCACAACCAATACCACTGGTGCACGCACAGGAAAAATTAAATCAAATGGCTAACCCAATCAACAAAATAGACACTTTAGGCACCCAAGGTCGAGACAAACGTCTCAACAAAGCAGCAATTACAGACAATAAGCAATAGTGGTCCCAATATAGGCAAACGCAAAATCAATTCAGCCCAACAATTCAACTAAATGTACCTAACCTCACGTCAGCAAAGCAATTGGCACCGTAGCCACACACAATACCAGAACACAGCCCCAAACAGAACAACAGATTATTGCAATTTACCTTAAATCTATCCAAAAGCGGAATAAACTCCAGTACAATCGGCAAACACCCAAATTAACCCCAAAAAATGCTCAAATCACCTCCTGCTATATCCATCAAGAAACCCAAGAAAAAGACACAAATTCCAGCAATTTAAGATCCAGAAAAATACTAATCGAGGGAGAAATTTCAATACTTCCACCTGTCAAAATTCGATAGGTGGTGACAGTGATGTGGCGGCGTGCAAGCGCCCGAGGGAGAGTGAGGGAGGAGCGGGCGAGCTGATGGCAGTTGTGCAAAGAAAAGGAGAAGCCTGCGACGGCGCGTCAGCTGCGAGAGAGACGGGAGTAGCGGACGGCGGCGGCTGGAACATCGCGTGGGAGGAAAACAAGGGCAACAGGGAAGAAGGTCGCATGAGGTGGAGCTGGTGGCACGCGGCTGTTGCTTGGCTGCGACTGCGCGCAACGTATGGTCTAGAGGGAGTGAGTGACGTGTGCGGCTGTGGGAAGGATTAGTTGGCGCGCGCTGGAGGAAGAAGGAGGCGGTGGCATGCGGCTTGGCCACGAGGGGAAGAATGGCTGCTCTTGCGCGGCTATAGTGGTGGCAGACAGCAGCAGCAGCGAACAGGGTCAGTGGGCTGAACGAGTGAGGGAGAGGGAGGCGGCGGCGATGGGAAGAGGTGGCGCACGAGATGGGTGGCGGCGGTGAGGTTCGGCCGAAAGAAGAAAAGAAGGAAAGGAGAAGCAAGGCAGCGGGGAAGAAAAGGGAAAGAAAAAAGGAAGAAGGAAAGAAAAAGAAAGAAAGAAAGAAAAGAAAAAGGAAAAAGAAAAGAGAAAAAGGAAAAGAAAAATAAAACAATTTTTTTTTATTTTTTTTAAGTATTTTTTTTTATTGCAAACTCAAATTTCAAAATTCGAATTGTGAGAACCAAGACTGGAGTTGTAAAATGGAAAATGTTTTTATTTTGAAATTTTTTTTTGAATATTTCCCTCGTTTTTGGGTTGTCAATTACAGCGTGAGCATGCCAAGATTGCAATTCCTGCCAATATCGCGAGATGTTGAGGTTTTACCAACATGGCGCAGGCACGCCAAGATTGGTAAGCGTCCATTGACCTTGGGAGCCACTAACACGGCGTGGGCACGCCAAGGTTCCTGTCCTGGTCACAGTAGAGGAAAATATTAAGACCGACTACTACCCAAATGAGAAACAACATAATTAAAGAATTGAGCACTAAAACAACAGAACCAATATTTAGGTTGCCTCCCAAAAGCGCCTTTCTTTAATGTCTTTGGCTAGATGTAGCCCAACATTTGATTAAACTAAGCAAGTTGGGTCTTCCAATCGCACCATCTCCACCCGTTTAACTGGAAACCCTTCATAATACGGCTTGAGACGGTGACCATTCACTACAAATTTCCTCTCTATTTTCAAACTCTGGATCTCCACTGCACCATAATGAAAGACATTAGTCACAACAAAAGAACTGATCCAACGAGAACGTAATTTACCTGGAAATAGCTTCAACTTCGAGTGGTACAGTAGAACTTTTTGCCCGCAGACGAATGTCTTTCTAGAGATCTGTTGGTCATAAAATATCTTATTCTTCTCCTTATAAATTGCCGCATTCTCGTATGCTTCATTTTGAATCTCCTCCAACTCTTATAATTGCAACTTTCTTTGAATTCCGCCCTCCTCGATATCCATATTGCATTGTTTGACCGCCCAAAACGCTCTATGCTCGAATTCGATCGGGAGGTGATATGGCTTCCCAAATACCAACCGGTAAGGGGACATTCCAATAGGTGTCTTGTACGCCGTCCTATATGTCCATAGTGCATCCTCCAACCTAATACTTCAATCCTTCCTATCGGGTCGGACCATCTTTTCTAAAATTGACTTGATCTCTCGGTTTGATGCTTCCGCCTGACCGTTTGTCTGAGGATGGTAGGAAGTGGAGACTTTGTACAAGACATTGTATCTCCTAAAAACTGCAGCAATCGTCTTGTTACAGAAATGAGTACCCCGATCGCTTACAATTGCTCGCGGCATCCCAAAGCAGACAAAAATGTTGGACTTGACGAATTCTGCAACCACTTTGGAATCATTAGTACGGGTGGCCTTTGCTTCCACCCATTTCGAAACATAATCCACAGTAAGCAATATATACAAAAAAAACCAAAAGACGAAGGAAAAGGACCCATAAAGTCAATACCCCAAACGTCAAAAACTTTAACAAAAATGATGGGGGTTTGAGTCATTTGATCCCTAAGAGAAATATTATCTACTCGTTGACACTTATCACAGGACTTACAAAATGAGTGGACGTTCTTAAAGAGGGTCGGCCAATAGAACCCGCTCTCTAGCACCTTACGAGCCGTTCTCTTTGCTCCAAAGTGACCTCCACACGCAAAAGAGTGACAATAGATTAGAATAAATTGAAATTCATTCTCACTTATACATCTACGGATGACTTGATCGACACCCCGCTTTCAGAGGTAGGGGTCATCCCAAATGTAGGATTTAGCATCACTCATCAACTTGTTCTTCTTTGCCTTAGGCCATCCTGCAGGAAATTTGTCAGTGACTAGAAAATTAACAATATCCGCATACCAAGGCAAGGATAAATTAACAGAAAATAAATACTCATCGAAAAAAGTTTCTCTCAGCGGAAGGTCGTCTTCGGCGATTTGTACTCGATTCAAGTGATCGGCTACCAGATTTTTTGCACCTTTCTTATCTCTGATCTCCAGATCAAACTCTTGTAGCAATAATATCCACCTTATCAGTCACGATTTTGCCTCTTTCTTGGTCAACAGATACTGTAATGCTACATGATCAGAAAAAATAATAACTTTAGCACCTAGTAAATAAGATCGAAATTTCTCTAAAGCAAAAACAACAGCCAAAAGCTCCTTTTCGGTGGTTGAATAGTTCAATTGAGCTCCGTTCAAGGCTCGAGAAGCGTAGTAAATGGCGTGGGCTGCCTTTCCCACCCTTTGACCCAGTACTGTGCCTACTGCATAGTCACTGACGTCGCACATGATTTCGAATGGAAGGCTCCAGTCGGGTGGTTAGATAATGGGTGAGGAGGTCAATAGCTCTTTCAACCTGTCGAACGCCCTCTTACATGTTTCATCGAACTCGAAGGGCACCTCTTTTTGCAAAAGTTGGAACAGGAGTGCTCCAATTCTCAAAAAATCTTTGATAAACCTTCTGTAGAAACCCGCGTGACCCAAAAAAGAACGCACCTCCCGCACACTCGCGGGGTAAGATAAAATAGATATAACATCTATTTTTACCTTATCAACCTCAATACACCTAGACGACACTACATGACCCAAAACTATCCCGTATTCGACCATAAAGTGGTATTTTTTCCAATTAAGTACAAGATTAGGTTCTATACACCTTATTAAGATTAATTTCAAGTTGTCTAGACAGTTATCAAAACTTTCTCCATATACACTAAAATCGTCCATGAAAATCTCAATGATCTTTTCAACATACTCTGAAAAAATACTTACCATGCATCTTTGGAAGGTAGCGGGCGCATTACACAACCAAATGGTATCCTTCGGTAAGCAAATGTTCCAAACGAGCACGTGAAGGTGGTTTCTCCTGGTCCTCAAGTGCGATAGCAATCTGAAAATAACCTGAAAATTCATCCAAAAAAATAATAGTAAGCTCGACCTGCTAATGGCTCTACCATATGATCAATAAAAAGAAGAGGGAAATGATCCTTTTTTCATAACAGCGTTTAGCTTCCTATAGTCTATACACTGCCGCCACCCGGTGGGTTTTCGAACTGGTACGAGATCACCCTCTTGGTTTGACTCCACTGTTACCCCTGCCTTTTTCGGGACCACCTGTACTTACCCAAGGGCTATTTGATATTACAAATATAATTCCGACATCCAGCAGCTTCAAAATCTCCTTCTTCACGACCTCCATCATGAGAGGATTTAATCTCCTCTGAGCCTGTCGCACGGGCTTAACAACCTCTTCGAGTCAAATCCGATGCATACACACCGCGGGGTTAATTCCCTTGATATTGGTGATGGTCCATCCTATCACCTGCTTATGTTCCCTCAAGACTCGAATCAGTTTGTCTTCTTGCACCTCTGATAAACTAGCAGATATAATCACTGGGAAAGTCTCCCCTTCACCCAAGTATGCATACTTCAGGTGTTTTGGCAGCGGTTTCAGTTCCAAAACAGGTGCCTGCACCACAGACGGAAGTAATCGTTGGTGAGGTTCAGGTAAGAAAATGGGTGCGAAGTGCCTGACTCGAAGTGCCTGGTCAAAATGACTTCTAACTCATCCCTGTCTTCAATTTCAAAACCTCTTGTATAGCAGAGTTAATAACATTTACAGAGAAAACAGAGCCAATATTTGAATCGGAAGGATATTTCATGGTCTCAAAGATGTTAAAGTAAACAATCTCACCATCAAATTCCATAGACAGGGTACCCTTGTTATCATCAATTTTGGTTCGGACTGTGCTCAAAAAAGATCTACCTAACAATAAAGGTGACGGGTCATGGGAGTGTTTATCTTCCATGTCAAGAACATAAAAATCGGTTGGAAAAACCAATTCATTAATTTTTACCAAAACGTCTTCAATCAACCCGTCAGGGTATGCATTGGTTCGGTCAGTTAGTTGGATTATTATTCCAGTCTCTTTTAAAAGACCTAAATTCAAAGAAGCATATATAGACTTTGACATAACATTAATTGAGGCTCCTAGATCTAACATGGCCTTCCCAATCAAGGTATTACCTATCCTACAGGGAATAGTGAACGTACCTGGGTCCCCGCATTTCGGTGGAAGCTTTCGCTGCAGAATTACTGACACATTTTCCCCCATTACCACTCGCTCATCTCCTTTCAACCGTCTTCGGTTGACACACAAGTCCCTCAAAAACTTCGCATATCTGGGTACTTGTTTAATCGCATCCAGTAGGGAAATGTTGATCTCCATCTTGTGGAAGATCTCCAAGACCTCTTTCTCCTTGTCCTGCTTTTTTGGTTTCTCCAACCTGTTAGGAAAGGGAGGTGGATTAGTCCTAACTGTAATGATTGGGTCCGAGGTTACCTTTGGAGCTTTGGTGTCTCTGCCCTCCTCTTCCAACTCTTTCTCAATTCGTTCCTGGTCCTTGTCCTTAGAAATCACAGGTTCAGGTCCATGGACTTTCTTGTCACTCCTCAAGATCATTGCACTGACATTCTTCGGATTCAACTCAGGTTGAGATGGCAACTTCCCTTGAACTTAGGACTCCAAACGGTTGATCGTGATGGCTATTTGATTCATTTGATTTTGCATGGATTGTATCTGTCCCAGTTGATTCCTCATAATTTGCAGGTCTGCATCCGTCTTTTGTTGATTAGTAAGTAATTACTTCATCATTTCTTCCATGGACGGACTTGAGTTCGCAGGGGATGGTGATGACCGAGGATGGTACTGCTATTGATGCCCTTGCTGTCTATTTGGCACAAAGTTAGACTGCCTATTCCCTCCATAACTGAGATTGGGGTGATCCCTCCAACCAAGATTGTAGGTACTTGAATATGGGTCATACTGCTTTCTTGGCGCGGGCGCGTGGCTAACCATGTTCACCTGTTCTGCATTGTCTTCCTGAACCAGTGGACACATCTCTGCAGAATAACCCACGACAGTGTATACCCCACATACTTTGGCTTGTGAGGCACTTCTCACAGCTAATTGTCGCACGAAAGACGTCAATTCGGAGAGTTGTTGTTGGATAGAGGATGTTTCTACCTCATTCACCTTACGGGTCGGGGTGTCCTCTCTTGAACCAAACGGTTGTGAATTTTCAGCCATCCCCTCAATCAACTCCTATGCTTCTCGAGGAGTATTGTTTACCAATGTTCCTCCACTTGCAGCATCGATTATGCTTCTATCTCTGAAGAGTAGTCCCTCATAAAAATATTGAATGAGCAGTTGCTTACTTATCTGGTGCTAAGGGTATTTAATGCACAACATTTTGAACCTTTTCCAGTACTGGTAGAGAGACTCGCCTGGGTGTTGCTTGATGCCGCAGATTTCTTTCCTTAAACTGGCGGCCCGAGACGCAGGAAAATATTTTTCTAGAAATTTTTTCTTCAACTGGTCCCACATAGTGATGCTACCTGGTGGCAGGTAGTATAGTCAATCTTTTGCGGAATCCTTCAAAAAAAAGGGGAATGCCCTCATTTTTATTTGTTCCTCTATAATTTCCGGGAGCTTCATACTTTTGCAGACGACATCGAACTCTTACAAGTGTTTGTGAGGCTTCTCACCTGGTAAGCCATAAAAAGATGGTAAAAGATGAATTAGGTCAGATTTTAACTCAAAAGATGTGTTATCATTTAAACTTGGGAAAGTATTGCACAAAGGCTGCTGAGTTAAATCAGGAGCAGCCAACTCCCTTAATGTTCGTACATTTGACATGGTGACTTCCTCTTGGTTCGAATCACTCGAGTGGTCACCCCGCAAATTTATCGACATCACTTCTGGATTCAGTCCTTGAGGTGCAACACTGGATTGCTCCTCTCTGAGTTGTCTAGTTTCTTTCCTAGTTCGGCGTGCAGTATTCTCTACTTCAGGGTCGAAAATTAATTCGCCTGTACGAGAAGAACGAGACATGCACTAGAAAAAATACCAGGAAATTAAAACAAATTAAAACTTAAAAAGAAACAAATAATTAACGTCAGTCCCCGGCAACGGCGCCAAAAATTGACAGGTGTCGAGCCTGTGCAATAATAATAATAAAACCTAACTACCACTAAAAGCAGTCAATAATCAATTCTAGGTACTGGAGCAGGGATTCTAGGTGTGCAATGGGTTACTTGATTTACCTTGTTCCCGAAAAGTTTGTTTAATCCGATATACCAGAATTAATTAATTGACAAAATTTATTAACTAGTAGACAGTGGCAAGCAGGGTCGTCTCCTCAGGAACTGGGGATATTTGTCTCTTTAAAGTTCCAAATAGTAAAAAGGGGGGTTGTGTGGAAATAAAGTTGAAAATAATTAAGCGATTCACTAAAACGAATAATTAACTAGTACGAATGTCGACAGGAATTAAACCAAGAATAGATAAATTCTAGCTAAGAATACAACTACTCAGACACAATCCATTCATTCGATCATTGCTGCACGGGAGGTTCACTTAATTTATTAATAGGTTATTTATAGTTGCCGACGAACTTTAGCGACCAATTTTTCCTTAATTTATTGGTAATCAAGGTACGACCATTGATTACTCCTAATCAGAAAATACTCCTAAATACGACCGTAGAAATTAATTTTCCAATTGCATTAAGAACTAGAAAAACCTAACCCCGATCAATAACATGCTACGAGGGTTATTTAAATCAGATTGCACGTTCCCCTAGGGTATAAAAACGCTAGTTGCCACTAATATTAATCAATGTAAACAATACGGATTTAATTGACTAATTTGGCAGGAGATTAATAAGTCGTATTGAACATCGGGCCCTTGAAATTCAATTAACAAAATAATCCCATAGGAATTCAAAGAGACAACGTGCAAATATTAACAAATTAAGGAACGCATGAAAATTAATTCGATTTCACAGATATTCGGGACTGCGTCGTCGCGTTGATTCTTGATTAGATGGAAAACTTAACCACGCCGCATAAGTAAATCTCCACGCAAATTAGTTGATTGCAAAGGCATCACGTTTTTCACTAGAAAGCAGAAGTAAAAGATGTTTTTCCCATTAGAAAATATTATCGAACACCTCGTGTGCATGAAAAGGAAAAAGAAAGAAAACTAAACTATGCTAAAACTATTACTCTCAAGCCTCTGTACGTTTCTCTAAACAATGACTAGTGCTTCTTATCTCCGTGGTCCCCGCTGAAATTGAGAAGCCGCAAGTACAAAAAGGCAAGGCCCTCAGAATGTTTTCTCTTTTCTCGTTTCCCATCTCTAGTCAAAGACTCCAATACCCAAAACACTCCTCATCAGCAAAAAAAGAAAATGCAATCCGATTTTAGCACCATGTGGGCCAGGCTTATGGATTGTTTGAAGTCTTCCACGCGTGGAGTCTTTTCCTCAACATGGTTTCTCTTTTTTAGCACTTTCCAGTCCCACTTCCTGTAGATAAGTCCAAAT
Source organism: Coffea arabica (assembly GCF_036785885.1). Classification (NCBI taxonomy): domain Eukaryota; kingdom Viridiplantae; phylum Streptophyta; class Magnoliopsida; order Gentianales; family Rubiaceae; genus Coffea; species Coffea arabica. Next base: position 35,914,245 of record NC_092313.1, read on the forward strand.
ACCAAATATAAATATATGTTAACAATTAAGCAATATTTGGCAAGAAAAAAAGGAAAAATTAACAATAAAATTACTAACAATTAACACCCTATCATCCATCTATGTGCAAGCCTCCACGCAAAAAAGGAAAATCTTCAAAAGAATACTTGAATCCCAAAGAAATCTATCCAAAAGTGAAAAAACTTGTGGCCCACCGAATCCTCTCCTATGCAGACGAGACCAAGAATTCTCCAACAGAAGATGGCAACCATACTATTTGATCCTTTGAAGAAGAATTAAACAGAATTTGTAAAATGCCGGTAACCACAGAATCCAACAACCATTCCCGTAACCTAGTCACATTCCAACCATTGGAAGAGAAAAACTCCACCACAAGAAAATGAGGAGGATTCGTAACACCTAAAGACCTCACCAAAGGCCATCCGCACACCACACATCATACCAAAAATCCACCACACCTTTCCCTAAACACCAGCAAATTTGACTCTCATCAAACCCTCTAATTGACTCCAAATAGTGCGAAGCAGACAAAGGATGATCAACTACCAGAAATGAGGGATGAATCCCTTTGATGTACTTAATGTCCATAAACTCTGACCAAAGCGAATCATTTTTCCTTAACTTCCACTAGAGTTTACAAGAGAAAGCCTATAAAACATCAGGAAAGGAATAAAATCCTAAACTACTTTCATTTACCAGATAACATAGCTTCTCCCGTGCAGCCCAATGAAGCCTCTTCTCATTCACATTTTGGTCCCAATGAAATGCATTACAAATCCTTCCCAATGCAACAAGGACAGCTTTAGGAGACTGAACTATCTACAATAAGTACATTGGCAGCGATGACAACACATGCCCAAAGAGAATTGTTTCTTCCCCTCTGCTGAGTAGCTTAGGGCTCTAATGAAACAATCGTTGACGTAATTCAGTAAGTAATCTATCAAAAACTACACATCCAATTCTCCCATTACTCGGGACACCCAAATATGTAAACGGAAATGGTAACTCCTTGAAAACAAGAGCCGAAGAGACCAATGATAACTGCTCATCCATAGTCCTAACCGAGCAAGTAAATGAGCTTTTCTGGACATTCACCTTTTGACTAGAAAATGACTGATATAAGGACAAGAAGTCCCTATTAGCTTTTAATGAAAAGTTTAATCTATCTAAGGTAAACTAGACAATTAATTTAGCAAAATCAATCCCCAATCAAGAATCTAAAACTAACAATTTGAATGTGGTCACAAAATATAATCAATATTGACATTGATACAATAAATGTGGATACATCACAAATAGTAACACTACTCCTTAAAGAGATTTTTGAGTTTGTAAATAAGATTCTTGTTATTACTTTAGAGAAACAACTCAAAAAGAAAATAATATTGTAAAATGTGACACACCGTGAATGGAGGCTTTACTTGTGATAAAACACCATGATAGGAATTAAATCTGTAATAACCCATTTGCCATGCCAAAGGAAGTGTTACCCATTGGATAAAAATACTGTAAAAGGGAATAAATACCCTATGACCCAAGAAAGGAATTTAAATTCCATTAAGGGACAAAAGATCTAATATTATGTCAAAAACTTGATAAATAACTTGAGAATCCATCTTCACACCAATTGATAATAAGTAAAGTGTTCCAAAATCTTATTAATGTTGCTAAAAATTCTTGCAAAATCAAAATGTGGGGCATTTAGTCAAATAACACCTTCTCCCATACATGGCTTGATATTCATGAGAGTCTTGAAACTGAAATGGGTTAAAATAGGGGAATTAAACAATTCTATTGAACTATTGCATTTTTGCTAAATATTTAGATTCATGGATTCACTAGGATGTAATATATCCCTGTATTTTGATTAATTGATATATGTGTTTTAATGTATTTTTTCGCCAGGAAACAAAAGTTAACTATGCACTAATGGAAACATTTTGGCTTCTATTTCAAAGAATTGGTTTGAATAGTTAAATTGCAAGGAAATGCAAAAAAAAAAAACTACAAAGAATTGGCAATTTTTTTTAATTATGTGTAGAGTGCAAAATTATGAACTAAATGAAGGGAAATTATGGCTAAAACTTTTTAATTTTGATGAAAATGCCTTGAATTTGCTTGATTATGCACAATAATGTGAATTATATAGTTAGTAAAAGAAGTACTATCCTTATTTGTCTGTCTCCTCATTGTAATTTTGAAGGTTTCAATACGAAAGAATGTTCATATCTTTCTTTAAAAAAAACCTCCAATAAGTCTAGTACTTAGCAATCAGAATTTTCTATTCAAAATTGTCAACTTTTGCATAAAATGATACCTGAATTATGAGAATGCTTAGTAACTTAAGAATGTGAATTGTTGGGTAACTGGTGACCTTAATTTAAACATATTGATTCTCACATTGAAAAGTAATTACACATTGAGGAAGCCGATTTTGTGGAAGTATCAATAAGCTTTTGTCCTTCTACCTTTCTTGGTTGAAATGGAGCTTGAAAGATAGATATGAGGTAAGTAATGCATTCATCGACTAGATCAGTTACATGCTAACATGATTAAGTTGAATAAGAGGTATGGAGGTGAATTTGTGATATTTGATGTATAGTTGTCTTTTATTTACTTGATATTGCTAGTACTTTAGGTAAAAAGGAGAATTCTAGTTTATTTTGCCTTTGAAGAATTAAATTGAAAGAAGAATTGTAGTTTCAACCTTTGGATCATTGTTTAAGATTTGTGTTTCTATTATTTGAGGAAAAGCAATGATTCAAATATAGGAGAGTTGATAATTGTCTATTTTGTATGTTATTTTGGTGTTGTTTTAGTATGTTTTGAATCATTTTTGGAATCTTACAAGTGTGAGTATGGCTTATTTTGATAAGATATTGTGGTTAGACTTGTTAATGGTAAAACTGGTGATTTTATCATTTTTACTCGCGAAAGTTTACTATTTTTGTAGGAATTAAAGAGCAAGCTTCAAATCAGACATGACATGAAGACCAAGGCAATATTTGATAAGGATTAAAGAACTTGTGAAATCAGAAAGCCATGAAATTGGAAGTTGGCAAGGGTTTAAAAACATTGAAGGATTCATCCCTACCAACCCAGTGCCGAATTTTGGCCATGAAGGTAGGCTTGATGGCAGAAGCAGTTGCAAACTCACCAAAAATAGGGGATCTAAATTTGTTGTCGTATTGACTTGTGTATTACAAATTTCCTTGCCAGATTGTAGGCAAAAGAAATGTTTCTCACACTCCTGAAACAAAGCAAAAGAATCTGGCCTTACTAAGAAAGCAATCCATTGCCAGATTCTCCAAGGGATTAATCCATTGCCAGATTCTCCAAGGGATTATTCGTAGGAAAATTTTTTGCAACTTGAACAAGTTGCACCCTCCTCTTCCCTATACATAGAGACTTGAGTAACATTTTTGTAGGCATGGAGGGGCTCTAAAATACTTTTTCTCAGCTACTATCTCCACCAAAAACACTTGAAAAAGCTATGATTAATTCTAGTTTTGAGAGGTGGTTTTTCATGGAGGAGATTTCTTGTAACATTCGTATGTATTGAAAACAAGCTAAAGAGGACCTTGAGGAGCTTTGATTTATCTATTGAATAAGCATTTCTTCACTTTTTCTCTCTCATTTACTTCCTTTATCCATGATTTGCTACAAGAAATGAACTTTGATACTATTTCTATCATATCTATTTAAGTAGTCATGTTCTAGGGTGGATGAAGTTATTATATCTTGATTATGGATTAATTGTTGGTTGAATCTGGCTATATCTTGTACTTGTTAATCCATTTATTCCTTAATTTAACATTTATAATTGCATGATCACAAATTATAAATCATCTAAGTTGTTAGTCGATGGAGGTTGTTAGCAATGATAGATAAGGAATTTATAGAATTTAACGAGTAGGCACATGCAAATAGTGGTGCACTTTGGTGGATTTCATTGCTCATTTCATAAAACTACATCAGCCATCATCTAGTAATTTCACCATGAAAATAAAGAAACCTAATATTTGTAAAAGTTGATTCATTGGCCAAAGCAAGTCTCCTTGGCAACACTAGAGTGAAATAGTGGTGATTGAACCACTTGATTCATGATTTTCTCCGTTGTATTCGTTTTACATTCACTTTAGTGTAAGTTCATAGTTGGTAATTTTTTCTCACAATTGTGACCAGTTCATCTAATAGAGTAAGAAATGGCCTCGGTAATTGATTCTTGCTTCTTGTGGGATCGACCTTAATACTCCTCATGAAATGAATTGTACACTTGTAGGAATGGCAGAATTAAGTATATAACTTGTATGTGCTGGATAGAACCCATCACTATTTCTTGTAACTTTTAAAATAATTGATTTTAAAATTGCTGCCTTAATTATTTGATACTAATAAATATAAGATTAGGTTTCTAATAATATTTTTTTTATAATTCCACTATAGTAATACAATTTGTCCCAATGTAATTTTTTCTTTATGAATCAAAAATAAAAATTACTCCACAAATTACCAATGTTCAATATATATACACACACATAATATCTCAAAGCCAAACATTTGGAGCGTCACACTCCTACTACTGTTGCTATTTCAAGATTTTTGGTACTATTTTGGATTTTTGGCCCTTTTGGGTTAAAGGAATATGTCTTTCTCATTCTCCTGAAGTTGCTTTAACCATTGTCAAAAAAAAAAGAGTGATAAGCAAATAATACTACAAAGGTTTTTGCTATTTAGTGTCCTAAGGCTTGCAATAAGGACATTAAATATGGAGGTGAATTAATCAGTAATGCTTCAAAATTAGAGTTAATTACACTTTACCTTCTAAACTTATCTCTAATAACACTTTGCCTTTCTGAACTCCAAATATATATACTTTACCTCTTATGGTTAACTTGTTAATAGGGTGTATATTAAATAATATTTTGCATAACCAAAATATCCTTGGTAATTGTTGAACATGTATGACAATTGTAACATAATAAATAAACTCTATTTTCAATAGTTGCCAAATCCATTTAGACACAATTACATCATTCATTCAACCTTTAGTAATAAAAAATGAGAAATGCACTAGTCCTCCCTTACATATGGTTAATGTGAAATTTTAGTCCCTCAAAATGAAAAGAATCAATTTTTAATCCTTAACAAATAAAAAAACAATCACTTTTGGCCCTTCTCACTTTTCCATCCAAATTTTAGCCGAAATAAGTCACGTGCACATAATGTGACTAATTTTTAAAGGGTAAATCTGGCAATTCACTTTAATGTTGACAAAAATATAAGGGACCAATAGATTACTCCTCAATCTCCTTCAATTCGTGCTCCTCCTACAACCCAACTATTTCTTCACCCTAACTTATAATCAATCATGTCAAGATCAGACCTAGCTCAAAATTTGTAGCAAATGAATAGATAGTTTTTTTTGCTACCCCTTGTAATTATTGTTACTGTTTTTGCTTACCAATCAAAAAACAGCCATGGATGGTGACTCTTGAAGTGCCTGTTTGTCATTCTAGGAGTTACAAATCTACTCTTCAATCTCGATCTAGCAAGCCTTCCTACATCCCCAGAAAAGTTCTTCTTTTTATCTTTTTATTTTTGGTGAATTTGGGATATTTTTTTTAGCTTGGATTGTAATTTTTGTAGCTTGGATGCCATAAAAAATGGATTTTAATGATGGGTTTTTATTTTTTGTTCTAGGTTGGTGGATAGGAGGGACAAACTGGCATGGTTTTAATGTAGAATTGTTGATGGGATTCAAGGAAATTGAGATTGCAGATAATAATATCTGAGAAGAATTTGCATGACATTTTTGTTCATAGTATTTTGATATTGCTGGACTGTGTTGCCATATTGATGATGAGCATTCTTTAGAGGCCAAGAATGGGCTAGATAACTGTCTTTATTCACTTTTTTGTTTCTTTTTTCTAGTTATATTATCTAGATTGTATTGCAACTATTAGGAGCTCTTTTCCCTATTTCTAAAGATTAGACTATAAAGGAGACGTAAAAGACTTTCATTAAAGGTTTAGAATAAGCTTGCCAGCCAGTTCCAGCAATTTTTATGTTTTATGGATATTGAAGCAAATAAGACAAAAACTTGAATTAATAAGAAAAATGATAGTAAAAGAACTACAGTTACTTAGATCTAGGTTTGGGAAGAATTGAAGAAGATTGAGGAGTAATTAGTTGGTCGCTTACAATTTTGTCAACATTGAAGTGATATTCTAGATTTATGATAGGTGTCGAATTTGTACAATAATAAATATCTTCTCAAATAAAATATAGATTTTTATATATAGTGGTGAGTAGAGTCGATTCCCCATGGACTAGGAAAATTTTATTTCTTTAGAACTCAGAGTTTGGGAGACTTTTATAAAAATAAGAATAGTTAAATAACCCAAATAAAATAAATAAATAAAACCTAAATGATAATTTATTAAAATTAAAAAAATAATGGATAGACTCTAAACAAGAAATAATTTCAGAGATGGTTCACTCAATTGATCATCAATGCAATGATAATTTCATTTACTTACTGATAAACAAGTTATAACTGTCAAAAAAGCGATAACAGTCAATTTCTCCTTATTATATTGGTAATTAAGATATGACTATTAATAACTGCCCTAATCAAGAAATAACCCTAAGTACGACCTTAGAGTTCAATTTTTAAATTACCTTAAGAATTAGAGAAGTTCTATTCTAATCAAATAATATGCTATGAGAGTTATTTTAAATGAGCCCATATGTCCTCTTGACATAAATCCAATTATACTAGTTATCACTAGTTTAAAGTAATTAAACAATTACAGATTTAATTACTCTAAATGATTTTAAATTATTAGGTTGCACTAAATATCGGACGCCTTTGATATTCAAACAACATAATAGCCATAAGAAATTAAAGCAGAGAAGATACGAATACCAGTGAATAAATAAAATAAAAAATAATCAATTTGATTTCACAAATTTAGATGAACCAAATCCTCCAATGTTTCTTAACTAGAAATAAGTGTTTAGTTCATCATCATGGAAAAAGCCACGCGCGAAATATTGGAATTTATTACTCCAGCCATTCTCCAATTGAGATGAATTCCAGAGAAAAAGAAAACGAATTCGGTTCTCTTGTTTCTTCCTAAGAAGAAACAATACATACTACTGACTAGTGTCTCGTTTGGATAAAAAGAAGAATAAAGAAATGATAGTTCTTGCGTTGTTTCCTACTCCTACTCAACGACTTATCCAACCAAAGAGTTCTAATCCTAATAAGCCATCAAGAAGTTGTTTCCAAAATGTTCTACAAAATAGCCTAGACTAGCATTTCAACAAAAGTAGAAGGCTATCGATTCATTGTAGAATCCGACTTTCGTTTCTTCAATTTAAGATGGAAAATCAGTGTCAAATTCGGAGTTCCCAGACTTGTAAATTAGATCTTGATGCGCCCATGCCAAATTGCATAGTAATTCAATTTTAATTCACATCTTTAATCCTTTTTTGCTCCAAAACCCTGTAACCAACACCAATTACTAAATATAAGTAGAATCCATCAATTAATACAATATTTGATAAAATCAAAGAGGGAAACAATCATAAAATTAATGTAAAAAATGCAACCTATCAATTTTTTCCACACCTAAACTATACTTGTTCTCAAACATATCATAGCTCAAAAACAAAATCAAGATAGCAGGTAACTCGCAATATATCATACTATCATAAACCCTACCATTCCAACAACTTCATCAAAATTTGAATGCACCAAACTCAACAATCCTCACAAAGGTTCGAACATGTGCACTCGCCACTCAATAGTGTATTGGGTATAACATAACTCTCAAATCGACACCATGGAATAACTTTACCATAAACTTGCTCACATATCACATCTCCACCACCAATAGGGAATTTAATACAAGAATCCAAGGGACTTTCGTAAGATTGTAATAGGTTTGGGCAAGGGGTAGGATAAAAAGGTAAATTAAGGTGTAAATATGTCAAGAGGATGTCAAGAATTCATCACACGAAAATTTCTCGACTCAATCTTCCAAGACTTAGCATCAACTTTCATCAACTTGACAAGTGTAAACATTTTTCAACAAATTGCTTCTACCACTTCAACACTTATGCACAAAAGCTTGCATCTCTCCATTTTCTTTCTTGTTCTCTTTTTCATCTTTTTTTTGCTTCGTTTTTTTTGGCTTTTTTTTTAACTTTTCATGATTCCTCAGCATATTCAAACACTTGCGAACCATCTCACTTGCTTTATTTCCCTGCAACAATACACCTAGTTTTCAAGCAACTAAATTTAGACACTCTTTCAAGATGAGATATGAAAAGAAAGTCAAGAGAAAAGGTCTTGGGTAGCAATTATGGTTTTAAACAAAGAAAATGGGTAAAAGTTGAAATGATCTCACTAATGGTAAACAAAGGGCTGCTCTTTTAAGAAAGTCAAAAGGGATTAAATCCTAGGTGCCCTAGTCACTTTCATGCATCAAATTCAACAAAAATATAGACTTGACACATATAACAGAGCAAGTTCTAAAATGACACAACCATGTGTGACAACCACCCAACAATGAAAAATAGAGCAAAACATAAATGAAATGCTCATTAATAAGCCTAATAAACACACATAGTGGTTAAAATTTGTCAAATTCAGTAAATTCATCAATCAAATCTGTTACTAAGAAAAATAAAATGTTCAAATAGCATAAATTTGCTACTCATACTCACATCTTGATTGTATACATTCATCATAGCCAACAAAGACGGCTAACAAAAAGGAAAGAAAATTAAACAATTAATGTCTAGTTAGCAATCCAAACCCCTCCCCCACATCTAAATATTACATTGTCCCCCAATGTAAGAAATAACTAATAAAATAAAATAAGGGGACAACGACACTTCTCTGAACGTGGAGGAGGCATCACATGGCTACGACGAGAGAGGAAGGAGCAGGTCGAATTCCTTGTAATGGAAGTAGGTAGCCAAGTTCTGTGTCGTGTGGCTGGGGAAGAAAAAGGAAAGAAAGAAAGAAAGAAAAGGAAAGGGAGAAAGAAAAAAGGGAAAGAAAGAAAGAAAAAGAAGAGGGAAATTTTTTTTCTTTTTTTGATTCTTTTTACGCCGCTCAATGGAACAAGACATGGGCATGCATGTAAAGGGGAAAAAGTTTTCTGATCATCAAGTTGTGGTATTTCACACTAGCGCGTGACTTGAAGGCATAGGCATGGCCTATTAAATTTCTGAAATTGCAATATGAGTTTGCCAGTCAATTAGGCGTGGGCATGTCTTGTCGGGTAGCAGTCTTTTGTCCACTAAGATAGCAAAATGAAAATCAAACACACAAAATATAGGAAATCTAAAATAAAATAAAAATAAATAAAAAACGAATTGGGTTGTTTTACAATAAGCGCCTTTCTTTAATGTTTTTGGTTAGACATTGCTATGTCCAATCAAGAAGGATAAAATCTTCTCGTTTCAGTGTTTCATTCTCTATTGAATTCTGATAACTTTTGTAAATAGAATGATCCTTAAGCATACGAATTACTTTCTTCCATTGACTAGTAGATAGCACCAAATAAGCAATCAATGACGTTAATTTTTCAATCACTTCTCCATCACAAATAATTATCAATTCAAGATATTTGGCCATCTCAATTCCAAACTTATTCCTGCCATGATACTCAAAAACTTCTAGTACAACAAAATCAATCTCACTAACAGAAATTATAGAATGAGAGTTAGGAGAATGTAGTTTAGGGAATGGAGGAGGTGTCACCACATTTGAAAATTGTTCACTGGATTTGTTCACTGGAACAATTTGAGGTTGGGGTTTCATTTCTTCCTTTTCAACTTCTTTTTCAACTGCATTTTTAGATCCCCCTTCTTGAGACTCCTGTAGTTCCTCATTACTTGTCAGGGTAATTGTACTCTCATCTTCCTCAAGGTTGACAATGAACTGTGAGAGCAATTCTTCATAAATTTGAGAAGCCAATTGCGTCATTTTAGATGCCATCTGACACAGTTGATTCGTCAAGTCACAAATACTCTTTTTTTGTCTCTTGTTGAAATCGATATATATTCGCAACTAGTGATTTCATTATTTTTTCAAGAGACATACCTGACGTTAATGATGGTTATTACTGTTAATATTGATGTTGAAAACCTATTGATCTGTTACATAAATAAAATTGGAGTTATCACACTATTTTTGATTATACACATTTGAATAAAGGTCATTCCATGTTTGAGACAAGGTTGGAGAACCTCCAAAATTATTGATTGGGACACTCAGGTCATTTTGAAATATGGGGCACGTATTGGTTGAATGATCCAAGGTATAACAAATTTTACAAATTGCAACAACCAATTTTTCTACATGAGAGGTTTTTAAATGTTGATTATTAGAAAAAATACGCATCTCAAAAAATGTTGATCATTAGAAAAAATACGAGTCTCATTACCCCTCCTAAAAATGAAATTCAACCTATCACCAAAATATTGAATGTTAGTAACCATAAACTAGTAAAAAAAGAGAAAAATAAAAAAAAAGATGAATTCACAAAGAAATAAATTAATCATGCATCAGTCCCTGGCAACGGTGCTAAAAATTGATAGGTGTCAAGTTTATATAATAGTAAATACTTGTTCAAATAAAATATAGTTTTTCTGTATATAACGGTGAGTATGGTCGATTCCATATGGACTGAAAAAAATTTATTTCTTCTAAAACTTAGAGTATGGAGGATTTTGTAAAAATAAGAGTAGTTAAATAACACAAATAAAATAAATAAATAAAAACTAAATGATAATTTATTAAAATTAAAACAATAATGGATAGACTCTAACCAAGAAATAAATTCGAAAATGATTCATTCAATTGATCATCGATGCAATGATAATTTCACTTACTTATTGATAAACAAGTTATAATTGTTGTAAATAAAGGAGTATTTCAAAAAATTTTATTCCACATTGGAAAACCATAAGGATTTCTACTTTATAATGCTTTTTTTTTTATTGGGTGTGTGTTAGACTAGTAATTAGTGTGGACTCGTATGTTTGAGAAGGAAGTTGAGTTTGGCCGTTTCAGTATAAACTGACGGAGTTGCACCTGCCTGCGTGTGGGTTAAGCACAGTCTAAGATAATTTTACTACGAGCAAGAAGTAAAATTTATTTTTCTTTTTACGTTTTACAAAATTAGGATAAAGTTTGACTCTTTCCACCGGAAAGATAAGTTCTTATCTCATTGGTTACAAAAGTTGAGCACGTTCACAATGTTCTTTTATTAACGTTATTTTCCGTTACATAAAACTAGCCACGTTTCTTTTCGTGTTCTCAGAAGTTATCTCTTATCCTTTCCAATATACACTTTTTGAACTCTATAAATAGCAGTTACTCCCACTTTAGAAAGTACACCAAAAGCTGACAGTAGAAACCTTCCTGACTGGTTTCTTCTTCTCCTCCTTCTTCTCCTTTTTTTACTCTCTGTTGGATTTACGCAATTTTTGCTAGTTTTGATTCTTCTTGTTTATAACAAGAAAAAGGCTTGTTTAATTTAGAAAAAACATTTCAATCTCTTGAAATAGTTTTTAGAATAGTGTTATTAAACACGACTCAATGTTCATTTTAGTAGATTTAGTTAACATTGGTTTTGGCTATTTTTCCTACAATCTGAGAAACTATGGCCTTCGATAATATTAACACCTCACAACCTACATTCGCATCAGTTGCAGTCGCACTACTTTGGCTAAATCTTTTTTGGATGTCATGAAAATTGAAATTTTTGCTAATGAAAATTTCAAAAGGTGGCAAGAACGTGTGCACTCTCTACTCGACATTCATGGAGTGACCTATGCACTGACAGAAGCACAACCAACTGCAACTATGGACATCAAGACACAAGAATCCTAGCAATAGTTCAATAAGGTATGTCGGCGTACTATTTTACAAACACTTTAAAATGAACTATTTGACGTGTACTGTAGTTGCAAGGAAGCTAAGACAATTTAGGAAGTTTTGATAACAAAATTTACCGTCGAAGACGCCACCAAACAAAAATTCATCGTGAAAAATACAACTAATGGCAGATGACAAAAGACAAAAAAATAAAAGCACAAATCATTGACTACCAAATGCTACTCAAGGATCCAAAAAATGATGATATAAATTTGTCCGAAAAATTTGCTACTGGCATGCTAATTTAAAAGTTGTCCAAAACATGGACTGACAACAAAAATAATTTGAAGCACAAGTAAAAAAATTACACCATTGATGAGCTCATGAAACATATTTTGATTGAAGATTCTAACAGGAAGGAGTTAAAAACTGTCTAAACTAAGGAAATGACTCTCAAAACTAACCTGGTACAAAGCAATAACAAAAGATATGTCAATAAATTTCAGAATTACAAGTCCAATAATCCCAACTTTAAGAAGAAGAAAGGCAATTACTATATTTGTGAAAAATTTGGACACTATGCTGCTCAATGCAGGCACAAAAGAAAGGTGACAAAACAAATACCAATCCTCCTAAGGTTAATTTGGCCGAAGGAGATGATATAATTGCTATTGTCATCTCTCAAGTTAACATTGCAGCCAATGTGAAAGAGTGGGTAGTAGACTCTGGGGCTACACGGCATATATGTGCAAATCAAGCAGCATTTTCCTCTTATACTCCAATAGGGAATGATGAATAGGTGATCTATCTTGAAAACTCCAAAAGTTCTCTTGAAACTCACATCAGGAAAAAATTTGCCCCTTAATGATGTGTTGCATGTGCCGAATATTCGGACAAATTCGATTTCTATAGTATTGCTAAAAAAAAGTAATAGTGAAAGTGTCATTTGAATCTGACAAGATTCTAATGATAAAAAATAATGTTCTTGTGGGCAAGGACTACTATAATCAGGGACTTTTGTATTTAACAACATTTCAAATGTGATCAATGAAAATGCATTATTTTTAGCTTATATTATTGATTCAATTTTTTATGGCATGCTAGATTAGAACATGTTAATATTAGCTGCATAAAGAAAATGCAATCACTTGGGTTACTTTCTAATATTAATAATAATGACATGAAAAAATGTGAAATATGTGCAGAAACTAAAATAACAAAAAGAACTTGTATAACTGTTCATAGAGAAACTGAATTATTAAATCTAATTCACACATATTTAGGTGACTTAAAACAAACTATGATTAGAGGGCGAAAAAGTTATTATGTTACTTTTATAGATGATTATTCTAGATATACTAAAATTTATTTACTTAGAAATAAAGATGATACTCACAATGTCTTTTTATCTTATAAGATTGAGGTAGAAAATGAACTTAATGAGAAGATAAAAGGAATTAGGTCAGATAGAGGAGGTGAATATTTAGTTTTAGATAAGTTTTGTGAACATGCAGGCATAATACATGAAATAACACCTCTTTACTCACTAGAATCTAATGAAGTAGTTGAAAGAAAAAATAGGATACTAAAGAAAATAATGAATTCTATGTTAATTAGTTCTCATGCTCCTGATAATTTAAGGGGAGAAGCTATATTATTTGCATGTCATCTACAAAATAAAATTTCGCATAAAAGACTGGCAAAATACCTTATGAAAAAATTATAAACCTAATTTAAGATATATAGGGTTAACAACAAAAAAACCCCCTGTAGTTTAGCCATCATACAGAAAAGTCCCTTGTGATTTCATATCATACAAGTCGATACTCCATGGTTTGAATTATTCTGAAAAGTGGACGGAAATCGTCAAATGTACGGCGTGTGTCTTAAACGCACTGAAAAGGCACATGTTTCTTGCAGAAAATAGATTTCTACCACAAACTTTCACCTGATATGCCTACTTTACCCTTCACACTTTAATAACAAAGAGCTTCCGAGTCTTCCGAGGCTTCGGCTTCGACCAAAATTGAAGGCAGCATTCGAAGAGTATTTTCGAACATAAGACCCAACTGTTGAATCAAGGAGGCACTTGGTAAAGAAAAGTCCGGCTACATAAACGAAAAAACAGGGGACCAAAGACTAACCATTCGCTGCATCGCTACTGCCATGAGCATTTGGCCAGTGGCAGCTGCTGATGGTGTTTGTCCATTGCCAGAGAGTGGCCAACCCAGAGCAGAAAGGAAAATAAGAAAATTTGAGAAGCAATAAACTAAGTTTAAGACTCGAAAAAAGTGGGGTTAAAGAAGCTAAGTGAGACGGAGAGAGAGCGAGACAGAAACCCAGGTGGAGATGTTGCTGTTGATAGTGTCTTTTGGCCATTGTGTCAAACAGCTAGCGCTCAAAGATCATACAAGATTGCAATCCTCCAAAGAAATGGGCCCACTCATGTCCATGAAAAAAAATGCTTAAACAAATAAATCAACAAAATCTTAAAAAAGAATGGACCATTTCTACAGTCAATAAGTAGTATGAAGATAGTGGGTTTGTTTTATAGTAGAGTGTGTTATTCTTTTATCCATGCAGATAAAAAGGCGAAAAGGAAGCAAAGGGCCGGGGAGGGGGGAGTGGTGGAACTTTGTTTCATTCATGAAAGAAAGTCAAGAACAATATGCTCTTTGCCTGAAGAAAGGAGGAGGCAAAGCAAAGGAAAGTAGAAGAGAAGTGGGAAGAAAGGCCGTTATTCTGTTTTCTGACATATGTTACTCCCTGTCCGGTTGTCCCCCTCAACTAATCCTACTTAGTCTTCTTATCCCACAAATAATCAATGAAAACTCTTTTCTCCCCCTTTTTTCAAGCTCTGTTCGGATACCTTTTATGGATTTTTTTGTTTTTGTTCTTGTGTACGTGTTTTTTCTCACCCGTTGGTTTCGACAGAATGAAAGTGCAAAATTACTTTTGCAATTTTCACTTATATCAAAAGGGTATTTTCATCTTTTCATTCAACTCCATCTGTTTTAACGATTTCTGTCAACTTTTCAGAATAATTCAAACCATGGGGTACCGACGCGTATGATATGAAACCACAAGGGGCTTTTCTGTATGATAGCTAAATCACAGGGGGCTTTTTTGTTATTAACCCTATTTAAAAGTATGGGGGTGTCTCGCTAAAGTGTAATTACCTAAATCTAAGAAAAGAAAATTAGGTTCTAACATTTCTGATTGTATGTTTATTGGATATGCTGAACATAATGATGCATATAGGTTTTTTGTTTTAAGAAGTGATGTGTTTGATTGTAATACAATTATCAACATATATATTGAATAAGAGCCGAAGAGCTCTTTAACTCTAAAGTACTTTTTGGTTTTCGTCGGCCCTCGTGAGTTGCTCGTGATTTTTAAAGGGCATCAGATGGAGTTTGGACACATGTTTCTTTCTTTCTTCTCCCTACTCTCCATTTCTTCCCCCTTTTTCCTTTGTTTCCTTTCAACCCTAAACCGCAGCCGCAGCTAGGCAGAATTCCAACAAAAAATTCTCTCATATCCCTCCACGCCGCAACTCCAGCCCACTTATACCCTCTCCTCTAAAAAGAAGTTGTCAATCCCCTCTCTCTCCTTCTCCGATCAACTGCAAAGCTAAAGTTTCCTTGATTGTCGCTTAAATTTTAGAAAATTTTTGGGCAATTCTTCTCCATTTCCCACAAAAAGAAAAACATGATTTCAAACAGATATCCATGGCCATGATGTAAGCATTTCCATCTCTCTTTCTCTTTTCCCTCATTATTATCATTAATGGCTCATTCCTGCTCTAAAGTATCTATGTTTTAGTTGCTTAGATTAATGCGTTTAATCGCTATTGGTGCCCTAATTTGAAACTACTCTTGGGTTAGACATGAATCTGGGAATTTGTAAGATACTTAAATATGTTTCGTTGCTTAAGTTGCAACTGAAGTGGAGTACGTGTTAAATATCTTATATTTCACGAGGAGCATCTGGATTTTGCTCTTGCATTGGGAAATTACTAATTGGGATACTTATGTGAGGAATCTGTTTTCTGCATGAATTGTTATATCAGAGTGAGTTATATGGTCTGACATAGTTTTCAGCTTATGGTTTTAGTTGCTTATTTCTTGTTGCTTGCGAATGTTTTGCTCTGGTATTTTATGTGTTTGTTGGGGTTTGTGTAAGTTTGATTCATTGAGTTACTTGGAGGTTGTGGGATGTCTTGGTGCAAGTGTGACAGCGCAGCTTAGTTTTACTCCTAATTCTTTTAAGTTCCTTTTGAGGTGTAAATAATTAAGTTTTGTGACTAGACACAGGCTGACTTAAAGGTTGCAGATTTTCATGGTTTAGGTAACAATCGGTTTATGCCTTTTGATGGGATTAAGTTGGTGGAAAGCAAAAACTTCGTCATTTTTATTTCTATAAGAGATGAATGATGCCAGGATTGTGAAATTTTTTGATATCGTCTTTCGGTTCTCCATGAAGTTTAGTAGTCTCCCCGTGATTGACTACGAAATGACTAAAATGCTGAATTATAGAATGAAAACCAGAAGTGATGAATATCTTGGTAAAGGTAGCTAGAAATTCAGACTTGGTATGTGTCCCTAGCATCCCCAGCATCTACATTGATATCCTGATTAAGGATACTAAATGATTTTAGGATGATTCTCATACTCCTGGCAATGTTGTTAAAGGATGTAGCGTTGCTAATAACTGATAACGTATCTCAGGTTTTGTGGTAATTAACATTTGCCAGAGAGTGCTGTTGTTTAAATTTGCAAATTTGATCAGTCAAGATAGTATTGTTGTGTGATAAAGTCTCAATTTTGTTTTGAGCTTTATTTTGGTTATTGTTTATAGTATGTGTTCTTTAGTGTAACCTAACCCTGCTGGCATACCTATCCCTGCGTTTGCCAATTTACCTAGGTTTGGCATGATGGGCTTGGTGACAAACTATTTTGGGATGGGACCTAAGGCAAGCACAAAACAATGAAGTCAGCTGTTGCAGTTTCAACAAACAATTCCTGGAAGTGGTAAAGACATCACTCACTCTTTGGTTTTGTGGGTTAAAAGCTCTACATTCTCTTGCTTTATTTTGTAGTGTGGGGTTGCATCAACCCTTGTATGTTTTGGTTGCTATTTTCCTTGGGGGAACTTGGAGATTTCTTTAATGTCTTGAGAAAATGGAGGTTTACTGCTGATGTTTGATTAGACAAGCAATAGGGAGGTGAAATTTTAACTTACCTTGATACTGATTTTAAGTCTTACTATGTTACAGTCTGTGGTTCTTATTTTTGTTTTTTTTAGTGAGGTTACTCTTGGTTTCTACGTTACAAAATGGTGTGATATTTCAAATCAAATAAGCTAGTGCTAGGTTGTGTGAAGTATTTATGAATGTGAACAATTGATGATTATATGTAGAAATGAGGAACTTTCTCCAGTGGAATTTGGTGGGACATTTGTATGATCTGGGTAGGCGATGGATTGAGGAGTATCCTTACCAGCTTTTTACATTTTATCTTGTTGGAGAATATTTAATGATGAGATTCTTCTGATTATTATCACTCCAATTGAGTTAGGCGGTAGTACGAACATGGTTGTATCATCAGGTTTCTTTGTGAATGGTGAGTCAATGATACCAATATGAGATATCGTTAGAGAAGAAGAAGCAAGATGTTAGTTACCTTTCAATTTTATTCATCTCTTCAAATCAACTAAAGTTGAATTAACGTGGACTTTATGAGCAGTATTATGAATCACATCAATTGATATCTCACAGGCTAACAAATAGTTGCTACTTTCTTTGTATGATTGACCCACTCGCTGTCTCTCTCGTTAGGTGTTAGATCCTGTGGATAAATTCTCAGAGAATGAAGCATCTGGTGTGAAAGGAGTTTGAATGTCGATGCTTAGAAATTCTCTGTTATAATCCTCTTGCTTGTTTTTAAGGTGACCTGTACTAATTCATGAGATCAATTGCATGTGTCATGCACCATACTTAAATATGCTTCTGTTAATACTCTCAGCACTCAGCAGTGGCAATTGATAATTGATGTAGTTGGTGTGTGTAGAACAGAATAGGTTACTTAAAAAAATCTATTAGATTACAATTTATAGCACTGTATGGCTTTGTACAAACACATGCATGTGGTTTCAGCTGCTAGAGTTGATTGTTCTGAGGGCACCCCTATATTGTACAATATTTTTTATCAAGATCTTTTTCACACGTTTTCTTTCCATTAGGTGGTAAATTACTAGCCCTGATGTTAGGTGAAGTTGATTTTCCTTTTTCCTCCCTTAAGGACACAACATGCTCCAAGTTTTATAGGTTATTAGTATTTTTTGTTATCCAAGATGAATGAAATGTAAGGATAGTATTCTATAAGCAAGGTAGGCTAAAACTTGCTTACTATAATTGCAAGTTTGAATGTAAGTGTACAGCAATCATTTTTGACAACTGCACTTCTTGCATTCTTTTGTTCGTTTATTTTTTTTTCTATAAATGAAATGGAATCTAATCATGGGATGTTTGAAAAATCAATGAAATCCATCTTAATGTTAACAAGCAGCAACATATTTTCCATTTTATCCTTGGAAGTTGACTTTAAAAGTAACAAATAGCATTTGTACCTGGAGCATTTCGTTTTTAGTTGTTAGTTCACATGTCAATTTACAGAGATCTGTATCAGTTTAGCAAATATCCAAAGCATCATTGTGTTCCTAATGGATATAATCAAATGTACTCATTGCAATACATTAGACTAGAAGTTTTACAAATTTAGCAAATGGCGGGGAAAGAAAGAGGGGTGGCTGCCATTATTTAACTACTTTTCTAGATGTACAGATATGTGTTTCATATTGCTCTGTTTTTCTTTTTTCTTTTTATTAAGTGTACATTGGATAGATTGAAGATTACATCTGCAAGTTGGCAAAGAGAGGAACAACAACATCTTAGAATGGTGTACTATTTTGTGTGACTCGAGGTATGGCATAGTTTAAAATTGTCACTTGTTGGAAAAAAACCAACATCATCTTCATTGTTGCATTTCTATTCTTATTGTTAAAGCTTTTATAATAACATAGGGATTTTTTCGAGCCGGCAGAACTTGCGCATGAGATTCCTTTGTACCATCAAGCAAGCAAGAAGCTCTCTCCCAATTGGAAATAGTATGCCTTCTCCCCCTCCGGGTCCTCCCTGTGTTTTTTTGGCAATCTGTTTCAAGATCAAATTAGGCTTGTTTTAGTTGAGTAGTTTGTTTGATGATTGTACATTCTTTTGAGTTGTCTTTTTTTTGTGCTGAGGTGCCAGTTTACTGTCTAGGACTTACTTCTAATTGTCTTAAGTGTTGAAAATTTTTCATGATTCTCTAAATATCTTTCTGTTATTTGGTGGAGAAAATGCGACATAGGTTGTCAATTTTTAAGTAGGTTTTTTTTACAACCTTAGCACATTATGGGGCCATAGTGTTCCCTGTCACTGTTTGGTAGACTATATTTATATATTTGTCAAAAAAAGATAATTTAATCTGTTTGGAGGTTTTGTCATTTTCTGTTCTGGATTCATGAAGATTGGCCACCACAAGCAATCATTTTGAAATACTTGATGATGATCTCTTGCTCTCTTGTCAAGTAAAGATTTTTGGATATTTTATATATCTACTCATCACAGACATATAAACATTGAGATCTCAAGATAACACTTAATTAGACTAATAAGTTGCAGTGATTCAATTGTTTTTCTTATGTCCTTATGTTTGGTTTGTCTGGTGATTCTTCTCCTGAATCTTCTTGTGTCATTTTTGTTATTTGTTTAGCTGCAGGATGCTCCTTTGACTAAAGACTTGTGTGACGAGTTTCATGTTGATGCCTGTGGTGCTCAGTTACAATTCTTGATAAATTGTTATTTTTCCTTTTCTTTGTTTTTATCTATTTCACTGGTTAATTTGTGATTGACAAGCTAACCTTGCTTTGCAGTTTCTGCTGAATTATACAACTGCCCCTAAAATTCTTCTTTTTTACTCAGTAAAAAGTTCTTGTCTTTTTGCCTTCTTTTATGATTTGTTTTTCTTCTTGCCAAGGATTCCTTTTTTTTTTTGCCTTTTACAAATGGTTTTTCTCTCGTCTCGTGTGGTGGTTCTTTTGGGGTGTTTTCCTGCCTGCATTGGTTAAGTTGTTTTCTTGTTTTGAATTTCTTTTGGCTTTTCTCTTGTGCCTCAAGTGTTTGAGTTGTTTTTCCAGTTTTGAAGTTCTTATCTTGTGCTTTGGGCGATTTGATGGGATTTTCTAATATCAGCATCATAGCTCTTAGAGGTGGGCACGGGTCGGGTACCCGCCCCGGACTGCAATTGGCTGACCTGACCCTAACATGTCGGGTCACTAATTTTTTGATCCTAATCCGCTCCGATTATCCTCGGATACCCGAAAAATAGGGGTGGGTCATAGGGTACCCGCCCCTACCTAAAAAAAACTCATTTGGACATCTTTTTTTTTTTTTTAGACTCCAACTTAAATTCATTACTAAATCATCAGTTACAAATGTATTCGATATTCCTTTGCATCAGCAACCAAACAGAGTAAGAAAAGCACAACAAAAGCAATAAAAGGAATTGAGTAAGACAACAAGAGCAAATGAAGAGCACACAAATTAATTTACACTAAAAAGGAGAAAAAAATTCACAATGCCCACGGAATCACAATGCCCATGGATAATACAATCACAATCCAAAATCTAAATACCTCACGGAATCAACCGTTAGCAATATGAAATTAGGAGAAAACTTGATACCTCACATTGCCCAAATCTGAATCAATATTATACAAGATGCCTAAATACAAAGTATCAAAATGCGATGCAAAAAATAGATAAGGTCGATAATGTCTGGGTATTGGGCATATCTTTGGTTTTCTTAGTTTAGACATTCGGTAATCTGCCATTCTGCCTACAACCTTGTTTTAGGTTGAATTTTCTAATTTTTTTCCCTAAAGAGATGTCTAATTATTAGTTGCTCCAATATTTGCTCAATCAGCATTCTCAAAAAAAAAAAAAAAACCTGCAGATGAAGCCTGAAGGTCGGCGTTGGCTTGAGAAATCGAAATCGAAAGTCCCTGTTGAATCGTCTGCTTGAGGCTTGAGGCTTGCAGGCTTGAGTTCAACTTGACAAAATTGAAGAGATGGAGAAAGAAGATGTCGATTGTCGGCTGAAGGTTGAAGAGATGGAGAAGGACAAGGAGAAAATGAATTGAGGGAGAGGAAGTGTCGGCTGTAATCTGAAGACCAATGGATTGATTTAGGTTAGGGTTAATAATAATTTAAAATATGATACAATTACCCCTATATTTTTAATATTTATATATTATACCCCCGGGTCGGGTACCCGTGGGTTTTTACTTTTACTATTCGTATCCGTATCCGAATAGTTAGGGTACCCGACCCTATCTGATCCGCTGATAGAAATCGGATCGGATATCCTATTTTACGGTGCGGATCGGGTCGGGTTTTCGGATTTTTTTGCCCACCCCTAGGTAAAATGTTAAAAATTTCATGTAACATTGAAAATCAGGGTTGCCAATGAGACAGTGAATGAATGCAACTTTTTTTTGGGGGGGGGGGGGTGGGGTGGGGGGAAGGGACTTAAATATAATTGGAATGGCATGATGCGGAGAAAGTAGCACATAAATGAAAAACACAACAATACAAAAAATGAAGAAAACTTTTGATGGACCAAGACTTTAGAAGATTCAGGGCAAAACAACATCTCTAGGAAAATAGCTGAACTCCAACATGCACAGTGATTGAGAGAACTATAGCAAAGGAGGAAGGGATCCTCTCTTTTTCTTTTTTTTTTGGGGGGGGGGTGGGGGCGGGGGTAGGGGTGGGCAAAAAAATCCGAAAACCCGACCCGATCCGCACCGTAAAATAGGATATCCGATCTGATTTCTGTCAGCGGATCAGATTTAGGTAATTACACTTTAGCAAGACACCCCATACTTTTAAATAGGGTTAATAACAAAAAAGCCCCTTGTGATTTAACTATCATACAGAAAAGCCCCTTGTGGTTTCATATCACACGCGTCGGTACCCAATGGTTTGAATTATTCTGAAAAGTCGACGGAAATCGTTAAAACAGATGGAGTTTGAATTATTCGGCCTGTAACTGATGTTCTCCTTCGACTCTCGTGTCGAAGATGAGCACCCCCACCTTGCCGGTGCTGTTAATCGGAATTTGGGGAGTATATCAGATTTCGCAGTGATCGATTAGCATGGAGAGCCTGCGTACCTTCTGGACAATTGTCGATGAGAACGAAGGGAACGAGATTTAGAGACAAGGTCTCGTCGTGCTCGCTACTAGTCTGCTACCGTCCAAGTTTCCTCTTTCCTCCGCTGCTTCCAGCCGAGAAGGAGTTTCATCTTTTCTCGGCCTTCATCTTCTCTCTCTCGCTTTCAGCCTTCATCTTCAAGCCATCTTCAGCCTTCATCTTCAAGTTTTGTTCACATAATGAAGAAATTTCGGTACAGACGTACACTTTATAGGGAGTGCATTCATTTTACTTGATCTTTTCTCGGCTATTAATCTGTGTTTCTACTTTATTTCTTTTAGGCATTTCATCGAACAGATTCTGCATATGTATTTTTTATTAAATTGTTGGTGGGATCATGGTATAGTTTCCATTTTTATGGGATTGTTGTGACTTCTAAGTATTCCAGTAGTTGCGAAATTTACCTACGACTATTTAACTGGTGAGTGAATGTTAAGTTACTAGTTATGATTAGATTGTGACAAATGGTTGTATTTCATTCCCATATGACAGTGGCTATGACTTGTGAGAAGTTGTTTTAAATGGTTTAGTTTATGTCCATGTTTTAAATCAAGTAAAGGAAAAAAAAAAAAAGGGTTCCAAATTCGGTGAAATTGAAAATTACCGAATTCCAAATTGAATTTGGAATCGAACTCGAATTCGGAAGTGGTGAAATCAAAATCGAATTCGGTCGGTTTTCCTGATGTCAAAATTTCGAAAAATTCTGAATTCAAAGTTCGGAATTACCGATTTCGATTTCGATGCACACCCTTGCTCCTAACTGAATTGTAAAAGGCATGTTTGTATGGAAACTAGGAAGAATTAAACTCATCTCTAGAAGTCTTGACTTACACTGAGTTTTTGCCCTTTTTTCGTATTTTTTTGGGTATCCAACCGTCCGAATCCTACGTCTTGCCCCCGCAGTTTTCCCATATTTTTGTTCTTTCCGCATCTCCAGTTCTCCTTTTTTACTTCCCACTTGTCTCTTCCAATCTCGACTTAAACATTGCCCTTTATAGAGCTTCTCTTCATGTACACTAGTTTTTGTTAATAAACTTCTTGAATTTTGTATTCTAATCATCATCTTATTTGTACTTGTTATTTGTCCAATTTTATTCTGTCAATTCCATCTATCAGATTTCTTTGGGTTGACTAGATGTTGTTTTTGAGGCTTTACCAAGATGGCTTCTTGATTAATATATAATTCAGTTTGATTAATTTCCATTATTTATAGTGTTATTATGTATAAGATGTCTGATTCCCCATAGAGTTCTGGTAAGGTGTGCAAAGTCAAATGAGAGTAGGGGGATTGTGGCTACAAAAATTGGCATATGCATTTAGGTCTCCATTGCAGGGGCGTCGGAGTATTCCTTGTCTTGCATATCTGAGCTTACAGTGGAATTTAAATTGAGAATTTGACTGTCATATGGATTATCAAAGAGTTTTAGATGAAGGAAAATAGCGTTCGTTCTTATTGGTGGAGAGAGATTTTTCTGAAAAGTGATGAGTCTGTAAGCTAGAAGCAGTACTTGCATATGCTTATAGCAAGTGGAGCATATTGGCATGGGACCATTATTTCCTTTCTCATGCCATTGCTTGCTGATTTTCCTCTACTCCTCGTAACTTTTTTTTTTGCTTTTTGTTGTTTTGTGTTGTATGTAGATCAGCCACCTTTTCATTCAAAATTTCTTTTTTGGCATGTCTGTGCGTATCCTCAGTCCTTACTTGGCTTAACAGAACTATTCATGGTACTCATATATTTGGACTGTCTTGTCAACCTGATGATTGATATGCATTTTAGACTGGTTTCCTCCAATTATTCTCAATTTGTTTCAGGGAGATTTTTCTCATCATTCTGGATTCCTTTATATCTATAGATGGATTACCATGCAATAAAGGAATTCTCATGTTTTCTAAACTTAAAAAACAAGTTCTAGGTTGCAAATTTCTTGTTTTTTCTGAATAAAATGATGGCAATAATGTTTGATCCGATAGTCAATTTGGCCTATTAGCTTGTGTAAGATATATTTACTATCATAAGACCGATTCAAGATTGTGTATTACACACATTATTCCCTGTTGTTCATATTGGGCATTTTGAACTTCAGGAGTCATTTTGTCTGATTTTGTTTCTAAGTGTGTGCAATGGCAAATAGGTACATGGGGTATGTGTAGTTCTGAGAGAGTACTGCAACTCTAGTAGAGCATGATCGATAGTCTGTCCTAGGTTCTTCCTTTTTATATAGGTTTGATCAAACCGAATTTCTTTGAGTTCTTACACTGTCTGTTCTGAGCTGACTTGGGATCACGCTTTGAGTCTAGGATACAAGACTTTCTGCAACCATGGATTTGTTGGATTTGATGCAGTTCCCTTGTTCTTGCCTTTCCAGCACCCACCCCCACCCCCCCCCCCCCCAAAAAAAAGGAAAAAAGAAAAAGAGAGGATCCCTTCCTCGTTTGCTATAGTTCTCTCAATCACTGTGCATGTTGGAGTTCAGCTATTTTCCTAGAGATGCTGTTTTGCCCTGAATCTTCTGAAGTCTTGGTCCATCAAAAGTTTTCTTCATTTTTTGTATTGTTGTGTTTTTCATTTATGTGCTACTTTCTCCGCATCATGCCATTCCAATTATATTTAAGTCCCTTCCCCCCACCCCCCCCCCCCCCCCCCCAAAAAAAGTTGCATTCATTCACTGACTCATTGGCAACCCTGATTTTCAATGTTACATGAAATTTTTAACATTTTACCTACTTGTTGAACAGATGGAAAGAAGCATAGCAGATGAGCTCTACTGTGATCTATTGAATGTGTCCAATATTCATTTAGATCCCAGGTCAAATGTTGATGGTGCAGTACATAATTCACATGGTATGTTTTTTACTCTGAGCTTTTTTCTTCTGTTAGCTATTAGTCAATCTGTTCATGTATGCTGGAATTGAGAGCTACTTAATTAGTACAATCAATTCAAAATTCATGATAATCTATTGGTCTTGTGTTCTCAGAAAACAACCTAGGATTGCTTGCTTTTGTTGTTTTAAGAAATGATCCATGATTGGGGGGGAGGGATGGGTTGGGTTGTTCAGGGCCCAAAATGGAGCCCTCCGACTTACACTATAAATAAATAAATAAATAAAAAGATCCATGATAATGTTTGTTGAAGGGTATTGTTAATGAAACCATTCCCGAATGACCTTAGTATGGTTACTAGGAAACAAGTAAATGAAGCCTAAAAAGAGAGATGAAGACTAAAAAGTATGGTTTCTTGCATTCTAATCTATCCAAGTAGCAGTTTACATCATTGAACAGGTAGATAAAAAGTCCCATGATAAAGATATATTTCATTAACTTCTGGTAAAAGTGTTAGTTTTGTCTTATACGGGATATGAAGTACAGTCCCTTTGCATCCCAAAACGTGGGCCAGTTCTACTCCTGCACCTGCTGGAATCCAATTATTCTTTCTCGAAGTTCAGTTTCAGCCTTGAAATTGCTAATACCTCATAGGAACTTGTCTAAACTATGTAACGTGTTCTCCTCCTGCTTCTTAAAACATTAGTGTCATATGCAGTGACTATGCAAGATACTGCTGCACCTTCATAATCTCTTTCTATATTGGGCATTACTGCACCTCTATCCATTCTTAAATTTTCTGGGGAAACCTTTATATGTCCTTTCTTTGATAGTTTGAATCAATTTGACTAGTGATTAATTGACTATACCAGCAAAACTTTCGCTTGACCTGCTTAATTAATTACTCTATCTACTTCTAGCCCCATTTTTTTTCATTTATGTAAGAAACATAGTGGCCAAGCATAGGCATTCTGAAAGTCTAGTTCAAATAGCACACCATTCTCAATCTTGCCTATCGAGAATCTAATTTTCTAATCAATCGAATTGCATTTAGTATCTGCCTTCACTTATGAAGATGTTTTGAAAGTAGGAATTTCCACTCTCCTGCAACCTCTCATCCACATACTTTGAGTGCATGCTATTATCCTTCGATGCTGTGAACTGGTCTTGGGGCCTAGTAGTTCTTTTTATACAAAGATGAATGCTAGTTGGGAGTCGCTTTAATAGTTTTTTAGAAGGCATTTTCTTTAGAAAACTTCTGTTATTTCGTTATATTTTCAATCAATCTCCCAGGAATTCTGAAAAAAGGCAATAGAAACAATGACACGGTTTTGCTTTCTGTATCATCAGAGCTTCCTATAGATTCAAATTTATTCTTATCTGGAAATAGTCCACTTTTGCATATTGGTGTCAGATAGGAATCATATTGCCGTGAGGTATGTGTTATAGGTCAAATGATATGCTAAACCCTAAAATGGTTCTTATGTGAAGAACTCAAACAAAACCAGACCATATCTTTTTAAAAAGCTTACTCCTTGATGTGCTTGATTCCAGTTCCATTTTTCCAGTAGAGTTCCTTCTTCTTGTTGCATAATCTTGACAGTAGTATGGTTCTGAAGCAATACTAGTAGGATGACATATTACAGTGGAGCCGGATTTCCTATAAAAGTAACTGTCTTATTTTTATCTTTGTGGTATTTATGCTTTAAAAATTGGTGGACACTGTTGAGTTGTTGAAAAAACTATAAGAGAATTCATGTACCCCGAGTTTGCAAAACTATGCTAAAGCTTGGAGCTTAATCTGGTTTATTTGATTTTTCAAGCGCATGGTTCATTAGTATTTTCTTTGGACTGCGGGATAGGTCATGGCTGTGCTTGGGTCTGTAAAAGCGTCATGCATTTGGTGCTTATATTTCAGGTTACGAGTTGAATATATTTTTGTTTGATTAGTATTTTGCATGGGCAGACAAATTAGTAAGGATTTAAATATAATAGTTGGTGGAGGTTAAAGATGATTGAACAGTTCCCATGGTTTGATTGATTCGCCATTTCGATAGACATATTAACTCCTCTAAAGAGTTAATATGGTTCATGCTATAGTCCGTTATCAGATTCATGTTTAGGAGCTAAAGCTGTGACACTGTCAAATGGAAACTTGACAACTTTGGTTCTTTAAAGTAAGCATGATAAAGAGACGAGATCAAACTCTTGTGGTAGGAACTTTTGTTGTTTCAGGGATGTGCAGTTTGCTGAACCATTGAGTTTTGCTGGTGCGTGAATTCCTATTTTTCAATTGTGAGAGCAGATATAATATCAAACTAGGTTCTCATTGTCGAAGCCCTTGAAAATTACTGAGTTTGTTTGGATAAGAGTTTATTTGGATGATTTATTTGAGATATTTACTGTAGCACTTTTTGTGATGTGATGTATGTGAGATAAAAAGGTGATTGGGAAGATAAAAAGGTGATTGGGATTTGTGAAAACAAATTTTGCAAACCAAATTTGGCTTGTCCAAACAAACTCAGTGTTTTTATAAAAACACCACACTTACCTTCAGGCTGCATTGCCTTTGTTTACTTGGTGGTCCTACCCTTATATAAAGATGCTTGAAAGTTGAGATGCCATCACCATCAGGTTAGGCAGGATCATTATGGTTGGTAGTTTTGGGGCTTTTGTTGCGCTACGAGGTTCTGTGATGCAGGAAATAGTGGCAACTGCTAAGGATAAAGATTAACGAGGAGAGAACACATTAATCTACAAGAAAAGGAGGATTAGTCAACCCAGGAGAGCTTAATTTGATACCTGAATCATATGATGAGGAAAACGTATTGCTGCAGTACAGAAATATGTCCATTAACTGGGGGCTATAGAATCTAATGTTGCCCTAGATTGTGAAAAGTCCAAATAACTTTTTTAAAAAATTCCTGCCTAGTGGTCCAACTGTTTAAGACTGGCAATTCTAAATAGCTACTGCAGCACTTAAGTAAACCCCTGGGGAGAACTTCTTATCTAAATAAAATCAAATTAATTGATTATCAATTAATAGTGCATCAATGTGTTATGTGAGCCTGACATTTTATCAGTGTCTAATTTCAGATAGTGATGGGGATGAACTATGGTATGATGATGGAGCTTTACCCTATGAGACAGAGAAAGTTGAAAAAGCATTTGATATGGAAAGGGAGTGGCAGAGGAGGCGCGAGCAATTTCATACAGTATCCTTGTTCTAATTGGCACGTTAGCAAGTTCGTGATTGTGCCTCATTTAATGCTGATATAGCATGATAACTGAAACTCCTAAAATAATAATCATGTGGGAAGTCTGTTCATGACTTTAAATAAGAATATCAGAATAGGTACATGGAGGTGAGAATGAAATTTGATGCTATTGAGAGTTTGGGATTAAGAAATATGATGAAGCTATTTCACATCCAGTTTATGTGTGTTCTATTTTTTTTTAATAGATAATAAATATTTGTAAATCCTGATGAACTATCAGATTGGATATCGTGACGGTCTGGTAGCTGGAAAAGAAGCATCTGCTCAAGAGGGATTTAACATAGGCTTTAAGGAATCTGTATTTGTTGGCCAAGCATGGGGTCTTGTCAGAGGCGTTACCAGGTAAATATAATAAGACAGAAATTATTGAACTTTTACTCCACTGCTTTTAGAGGTCTTGGGTTCAAATCCTCCTTCCCAGCCACCATCCCTCCCCCCGCGCGAACTTGTTAAATCCCACCCCTCCCCTGCTTTTGCTTTTAAGTTCCCTTCCACCACTTTTAACATCCCAATTCTTTTTCTTCCTCCCGAACGAAAGTCTCCTAGAACTAACAATTTTCCTTCCATCTCTTGACGAAGTGCTTGGGTTTGTCTTCCTGATGGGGTAAAAGAGGGGTTGGTTGAAACAGAGGAGAAAAGAAACAAGTTGCGGCAGTTGCATGAATCAGTGCGTGGTATTTCGGCAACAGATGCACTTAGGTTGTTCCATGATCACCTTAATAACAATTTGATGGAGCATGGGGAGAATGCAGAAACCGGTTCCAATACAGGAGATTTGCGTGCCCAATGTTCTGGTGCTAATGTTATTGAACATTATGTCCGGGAGTTTAACTTGCTTCTTGTTCAATGTTCTGCAATGGATGTGCACCTAGAATGACTTAAAATTGTCATGTAATGCGTGGAATATGCTTAGGTGTATTTGCATCCAAAGGAAATATATTTGGCGTCTTTTGGATAGCGCCGCAAAACTAGGCATCTGTCAGATATACCATTTCTGTTTTGAAAGGTTTCTCATCTGCCTATATTGAGCCTGGACGTTGAAGCATTCCTTGCAAGCCAGCTGCTTGGGCAACATACATAGCTTGATTGACTCTGCTTGATCTCAATAGTTGAATCGTGTATTCTTCTTGGCACCCTTGAAAGTCTGTGAACTTTGACAATGCCACTTTTGTAACTGGAGCTTTTATGGTTAGTATTTTTGCATAGTAAATTTTGTTTTTGGAGATAAATGAAAAACATATTTTTTAGGGTTAGTTACACTTTACTCCTCAAGCTTTTACCTGAAGTGTACTTTACCCCTCCCGAACGAAAGTAATGGGCACTTACCTCCTTTGAAAAATTCCCCTGTACAAAAATATACAAATACATGATGTGGATTTTTCCTTTAACAAAAATGCCCTCCTTGAGAGGGTATCCCTGACGTTATTATTTTTTATTTTATTTCTATTACTGTTTTTACTCCTTTCGTTCTGCTTCTGACTAAAAAGATGTTTGTAGATGTAAATATTTTTGCCGTTCAACTTATATAGCATTTCTCTTCGTTCTTTTCAGCTAAATGCACAAGGCAAAAAAAAAAAAAAATCAAATGTACTTTCCATTAGTTTTTGAGTGCTCAGTAGCCAAACAAGGTAAATTGAAAATTAGTATGCAAAATATTTTGTATGGTATAAATGTTTAATCAAGAATTGTGTCATTTAAGTAATGTGTAAAATTAAGTGTTTTTTTTTGTTGGTCACATAGGTCCGTTTGGCAAGTGAGTTTTTTAATGTTTGTCTAAAACTTTACTGTAACTTACCGTAGAAGTTGTTGAAAAAATTTTTGAAGTGTGTAAATTTTTGGATATTTTGAAGTGTGTAGTTTAAAAACTTTGAGTAGTTTTTGAACTTACTGTAGCTAATGTTGTTAAAAAAACTTGTAACAGGCAAATTTGATCAAAAACTTGCTTGTCAAACAAAGTCATAGTCTGACACACGCACAGTTACTTATATATCAAATGTTTTTTGGTGAGTATATGATGTTTCGTAGTTTTTTGAAATTTTCATTTTATTAGAAAGATTCAGTTTTAAATACTTAAACGTTTTATTTACCCTAGAACTAGTAAGATTCAACCTTCTGACTCATTTACATATCCAAGCATTGAACTTATCACATTTCACTAGACGTTGCCAATTTATTACGTTTGTTTACTTTTTTTTGAATAATTTATTTGGTTGCTGAAAAAATCGAAACAAAATGAAAAGGGTCAGTTCATTCTCGGGATGAGTTTAATCGTACTTATGCTTGTTGAAATAGATATAAATGATAAATAAATTAGAAAAGGCAAAGTGGATGAGTTTTAGAGTATTCTTGGGGTCACTAGAAGAAATCAAAAGAGCAAGTAAATTCATGATAAATAAATAAGACCGCGGGGTAAAGTTGATAATTTCTGTTATATATTGGCCTGAAGTAGAAATTGATCATTTCTGTTCATGTTTCTTTCGCAGGAACAAGAGGCAAGGTAGTCTAGCGATGTAGTAATTGTTATGTGAAGTAGAAATTGTGAATTGCCATAAGATTCAGTTGTTGAATTTTTGGAAGACGCATAA
Organism: Coffea arabica; assembly: GCF_036785885.1. Lineage (NCBI taxonomy): Eukaryota > Viridiplantae > Streptophyta > Magnoliopsida > Gentianales > Rubiaceae > Coffea > Coffea arabica. Next base: position 35,945,154 of record NC_092313.1, read on the forward strand.
ACTACTCTTGCACATAAATAAAATGGTGAAATTACCTTCACCAACAACAAAAACACTGATAAGGCTGTTTAACACAACAAAAGTACCACACGAACTTCAAACAAATGGTCTCAACTTGAAGATTGACAGAATATCTTACAAGAAACGGTGATATATCATTAATATTCTGACCCAACAATTCAAGATATGAAGCTGATGCTTCTCTGGTAAAGCTGGATCAATCAACTACTAGCTTCTTGGTGTAAACCTTCTTCAGTTTGTCATCTCCCAGGAGTACGTATAATTGCAGATGTTTCTTCTCTGTTCACTGCAACGAGAATAAGAGAAATTGTCATACGTTAGCAGAATTTGAACTGTGAATGGATCTTTTATGAGTAAATTTCAGAGATGAATAAGTTATCAAAGAGAAAAAGTTTTAATCGTCACCAGAGTGGCATCAACTGCAAGCTTGACTTGGCCTTGCATGACTGAATGGGAATGAGCTGTGACTCGGTTGGGTATTGTTGGATATTTTAATAAAAATATCATTATTATTTTGAATTCATTCACATGCTTATTTTGAATTCAATTGCAATAAGTTACAAATTTTGAAATGAATTTTCAGTTATAAGAGCACCATTAAAAAGGGTAACCTATGAGATTTATGTCTTGAATTCAAATGCAATAAGTTACAAAATTTGAAATGAATTTTCAGTTACAAGATCACCTTTAAAAAGGGTAACCTATGAGATTTATGTCTTGTTTTTGTAACCTATGTGATGATTAGATTTTAAGAATTTTATTTATTGAATTTTAACTAGTATACAATGCCCTAAACCTTTTCAAATTTTGTAACTGAAAAATATAACACATTTATTCCATTTAATGGTGGCATTCCTATGCACCTAAAGCTTTAGCCTATAAATAGAGGTCACTATCAACCAAGTTTCATACACTTTTCTTGCTATCTTAAAAAAACTATCTTCCTCACTTCTATTGGGCATTAGTTAGGTGTTGAGAAGAGCTTTAGCTTCTCTAAATTCTGTAGATTTAGTAGAAGCAACAGCATAGGCTGGGCTGTTGCATCCCAGAGGCGACGTGCCATCAACCTTCTACACCGGGCATAATCCCGAGAGGGGCGCGAATCGTCTTAAGAGAGCGACCTAGTCCGCGCCTCACCTAGCCGAAATTACTTTATTTCTTTTCTTTGACTTTTGTTTTGCAGGTTGATCGTGCATATCAAGTTCTAAAGGAACAACAATTTAAGACGATTCGGAGTACCATGGAGGTTGCAAGCAATGTTGCAAACGCTACCACTATTGGATCTAGTGATCTCAACAAACCATTTTGCTTTAGTGGCCAACATTTCAAAAGGTGGGCCAAGAAAGTGATGTTCTATTTGAAGCTAATGAAGGTTGCCTGGGTCTTAGCCACAAAGAATCCAAAAAAGATAGACACCAATTCCATGATTGATGAAGAAAGGGAGAATCATGCCAAACAACTTCAAAAATGGGAAAATGATGAGGAAGATTGCAGAAATTATATCCTTAATTGTTTGTCTGATGAACTTTATGATTTTTATTCTTCATCTTATAATTCAGCAAAAAGAATTTGGAGAGCATTGCAACAAAAATATGATACTGAAGAAGCAGGCTCGAAAAAATATGCTTGTAGCCATTATTTCAAGTTTTAAATGGTGGAAAACAAGCCAGTACTAGAGCAAGTTCATGACTTGCAAATGATCGTCCATGAGATTGAATCTGAAGGAGTCAAAGTCGATCCGCAAATGCAAGTTGCAGCCATCATTGACAAACTTCCAACATCATGGAAAGATTTTCAGAAAGGGCTACGTCATAAGCAACAAGAATTGACAATAGCAAATCTGATGGCAAGGTTGCGCATTGAAGAAGAAGCTAGAAAACAAGACAAAGGTGAAGAGTTCAATGGGAGTACTAAAGTGTAAACTTCCTAACTTCTAGTGAGAATGTCTCTAAGGGTCAACAAGACAAAAATAACGCCTATTTGAAGCCTAGAGGGAAGAATATGAAAAACAAGTTTTCAAAAAATTATTTTAACCAAAAAAAGTCAAATCAAGGACCCCCTTCAAAACAAGTTTCAAATACTCCAAATTTTGGAAATAATATGAATAATAGAGCTTGTTTTGTTTGTGGAAAATTGGGTCATCGTGCAAAAAATTGTTGTTTTAGAAAATTTGGACCAAATTTTAAGCCACAAGCTAATGTGACTCAACTAATTGAAGAGTCATTTGTGGCTATGGTTTCTGAAATCAATTTTGTTGGAAATACTGAAGGGTGGTGGGCTGATTCTGGTGCCTCTAGGCATGTTTGCTATGATAGAACTTGGTTCAAAAGTTATTCTCCTATTGAAAAAGAAACAAAAGTTTTGCTAGGAGATTCACATACAACCAATGTTCTAGGCATGGGCGAAGTTGAACTAAAGTTTACTTCTGGGCGTGTCTTGACCCTAAGAGATGTTCTTCACGTTCCTGAAATTAGGAAGAACTTGGTTTCTTGCTATCTTCTTAATAAGGCTGGTTTTAAGCAGTCTATAGAGTCTGATCAATATGTGCTTACAAAGAATGGTACTTTTGTTGGAAAAGGTTATGCTTGTGATGGTATGTTTAAACTTAATGTTGAAATGAATGAAATTTCTACTTCTGCTTATATCGTTTCTTGTATAAATATGTGGCATGCACGTCTTTGTCATATAAATAGCAAATACTTAAAATATATGAGCCACATAGGGTTAATTCCAAAATTGCATAATGAGTTTGAAAATTGTGAATATTGTAGCATGACTAAAATAACTAAACAACCTCATTTGAAAGTTGAAAGAAAAACAGAGTTATTAGAATTAATACATTCTGACATTTGTGAATTTGAAAGCATATTAACACGTGGAGGTAAAAGATATTTTATCACATTTATAGATGATTTTTCAAAATATTGTTATGTCTACCTTATGAAACATAAAAGTGAGGCTTTTGAGAAATTTACTATTTTTGTTAAAGAGGTTGAAAATCGTTTTGAGAGAAAAATCAAAAGATTTAGAACAGATAGAGGAAAAGAATATGATACTATTGGCCTTATAAATTTTATCAAATCATTAGGAATAATACATGAGGTTACTCCACCATATTCACCTCAATCAAACGGTGTGGCTGAAAGGAAAAATAGATCTTTGATAGATTTAATAAATGCTATGTTAGCAAATTTGAGTGCACCTAAAAATTTATGGGGTGAAGCTATTTTAACAGCTAATTATACTTTAAATAGAGTACCACGTAAAAAAGATTTAATAACTCCTTATGAATTATGGAGGAACAAAAAACCCAATATTGAATATTTTAGAGTATGGGGTTGTTTAGCGTATGTAAGAATTTCCGATCCAAAAATTCCAAAATTAGGAATAAAAGCAACTAGATGTACATTTATTGGATGTTCTTTAAACAATAAAGCATATAGATTTCTAGATCTAGAAAATAATGTAGTAATTGAATCTCTAGATGTAATTTTTCATGAAAATAAATTTCCATTTAAAGATAGTGGGGGTATAAAATTGAATGAATATAGTGAAAAATCCGAAGAAGCTAGTTCTTCTAATGCTAAAGGTTCAACTAGAGGAAAAGAGCAATTGAGAACCAGTAAATGTGAGGATTCACAAAATTCATTTATTTTAAAAACCCTATTTCGAGCTTATTTAACATGTAATTGTCCATTTATTCCGAATATCATTTTCTAGCCCTATTGAACTTAATTACATGGAAGTATAGCTTCAAAATATTTTTAAAGTGACTCGTTTAAAAAAAAAAATTAGTCCCCGAAAGCGCGTTTAGTGAAATTAGTGAAAAAGTATTTGGAAATTTTAACCGTTGGAGAGTACAATAAGTTTCGAACATTGGAGACTTGTACTATGGACCTAAATTAGGTATTTTAAAGTTTAAGTACTCAGGTGATAGTTAGTAGTACTATCGTTATAAGAATTTTTTGGAAGTTTCACTTTATCGCGCTTAAATTGGAATTCGCATTTTTGCGCGCGCGATTAATTGGGAAACTATAAACCTTCATTTTAAATCTTTAAGAGTGGATAATAATAGTATGAATATAAGTATATTGGAGGTTTAGTGCACTAGTGAAATGAACGCGAGAGGATTTGAGCACAAAACGCGCGCGTACGCGCATTATTGAAGAGTTGACTTTTACACCAATTCTAGCCACACAAATGAAGCTTCCTTAGGAAGCCAAATTGGATCAAAACACACTCTCTCTTCCTCACAAAGTGGCCGGCCATCAGCTGTAAAAATAACCCAAGGAGTTCTTCATTTTTCATCTCTAATCTTGCACAAATCTTCTCCAATTCCTTCCAAATTTCACACACACTTAACTTAATACTTGGAGATCATCTTAAGCTACAAAAAGGGGGAGCTTTCCACAGTTTTCTTGAGCTAAGAGAGGGCCGAAATTCTACCTTGTTCACCAACACAAGTAAGTGACGATCAACCCTCAAATTCTTGACCTATGGAAGTTGATTTACACTTATGAGCTTAGATATTTATGTGGGTGGCTTGTTATTGTTGGAAAAATTTTGAATGTGGGCTCTATGAACTCCCACTCTTGGATTGATGGCTGATGTGATGCTTGATGATGGATCTAATGTTGGTTTAGTGCTCAAATTGGTAGATTAATGGTGCATAGCTAGTATAAACTTCAAGGAGTGCATGGATGTAAAGTTTTCAATTCTGCCCCTGTTATGATCGTGCCTCTTTTTGCAGAATTTTGAGGTTTTAATGGTTTGCATATGATGTTTATATGTTGTATAGATGGTGTACAAAGTTTCATCAAAAAATATTGAGGTTTGGTTGGTCAAATGGATTAATCTCGCAAAGCTAGCAAACCTGGAAAATTTCCCAGTAATGCTCAGACAGCCTTATTGTTTCATCCATAACTCTGTACTTCGATGTCAAAATCAAGTGCCTTCAGTGGAATTTGAAACTAGACATTCCCAGATTTCCAACGGTATAAAATTCACCCCCTAATTCCACCCGAGTATCCCGTATCAACCGTTTAAAGATGACTGTCATGTTTCTCTATTTTCCTGGAACGAAGTTCAGAAGCTGCAACTTGAGGCTCGAATTTGAGCTAGTTGTGTGCTGAATTTCAAAACAATTTCTTCTGTCAAATTATATTTTTATGAATGTATTTTTCAATGCCACCAACCATGCTCAATTCCGAGTTGAATTGAGTGATTTGTGATCGAAATACGAAACCTGCCCTGTTCTTGAAAACCCTAAATTTTGGGCAGAATTGATGCTAGACTTGGTGTGGACTTGCCAATTGAATTTCTTGGAGTTAAAACACTTACCAAATGTACCATGAATGTTCTTTAGGCTTTGCCTGCACAAATGAACCATGTTTGAAGGATTTTCCTTGGCCAAATGTTTGGAAATGGAAAACAAGAAGCTCAAGGTAGTTTTGCTTTAGGATTTTTCGAAACTTTGGTTGTTGGGTTGACTACCTTCCCGAAGGTATTTTTCCATGAAATTTGATAGAGGGATACCCTTTATATAGGAGTATTATATTGCCAAATTTGGTACCAATCCGAGTCCATTTCACTGCTCGACTAAATTACCAAAGTTCATGACTCAAGTTTGGAAAACCCTTGTTTCACAAGGGAATTTTGGTAACTTTGAGTTGCCTTATCTTAGTGCTCAAAACTCCGTTTCTCATTCCACTTGTTTTGTTGTAAACTTGGATTGCAACTTTAATAGAGTTCCAAATTTCAAAGGCTAGTTCCAATCAAGTGAATTTTTCCGAATTTTCAAAGTTGGCCAAAAACCAACTTAAATCTGCCTTATGAACCAAAACAGCGACTTTGAGCTCATTTTTTAATATTCTCCATTTGGAATCTTAGTAAAGTATATTCTAGGAACTTTTAGTACTTTGGAAGAAGTTTCCAACAGTACCAAGTTTTCCAATTTTCGACATGTGGAATGTGAGATACGATTTTTCAAAATATCGTATCAAAACTGAAATTTTTCCGAATTTCAAGGAAATGGAGTTTTTCAAGTATTCCTTATTCCTTCGATAGCACTTGAACGTTTATGCTTGATTTCCAAGAAAAAAAAACTCGATTGCTCTTGTACTTTAAGAAACTCCACTTAAATCTCGATTTACGAGTAATTGAGTTTCATTTTCATGAAATTTCCCTAGATTGTACTAGTGCACAATCTTCCTTGATAATTGGGATGTGTGAATGATAATTCACTATTATTTGCTCAGGCGCACACGAGGACCTTCAAGAGGATCCCACGGTGGAAGCTTGAACCTCCAAGTGACACTTTTGTTATTGACTCACAGTGAGTGTCAAGTGTGTGTATTATGTGATATATCTGCAAAGTGATAAGTGTTATATAAACTGAGATTTTGAAACCTTTGAGTCGAGTGTGTACTTTATCGCACTCGTCCTCATTTAAACGAAGTGAACTTGAGTTCGTGAAGTGAAGTGATTACCTGTTTAAAGTAACTTGTTAAGTGAATATATGTGAAGTGTTTAAGTGATTATTTATGCTGTGATTGCATAAGTCGTTGGAGTGAACCTCCTCGATACAAAAGTGTAAAAGTTGGGGACGCCCAAACTCTCTTATTGGCTAGCCTTGGACTCGAGCCAGCATGGGCTTGGTTGAGCTCCTCAGTGAACCATGAGATTTCATAAGCTCGACCTATTGAGAGGTCTTGCTTGGCATACTCGCTAAAGTATCGCCTCATAAATGTATTGCGGACCCGGTGTGGTATGTAAGGTTGAGAAGGGGAAGTGTAAGTGATGTTTCTACGGATTAAACCTACCCGGTTGACGGAGTGTCAACGCGTGGAGGTTCGTGATCGTGCAAGTGGAAAATAGCTCCTGAGAGCTCCCATATCCTTGAATTATTTCTGTTTACTTTTCAGTGAAGTGCTCTTTATTGAATGGTTATTTTTTTAAATTAATTAATTTGGGAGTGTTACTTGAACTACGTGCTTGCATGTGTGTTCTTGGCCTCACGAGCGTTTTGCTCACCCTATAAGATTTGTTTTCCTTAACAGCAGTGGACATGGGTTGAGTCATGGAAGAACCTTTTTGTGATATTTTGTAATAGGGCCCCAGTGTTAGTGGCCAAGTATTGTGGCTACGAAAAAATTTTGGTATTTGGGATGTATTTTGGAAACCCATTGTAAGGATTGAATAATGGCTATGTGTTGTTAAGTTTGAAAATTTCCGCACTATTTGCAATTACTTTATCTGGTTGTAATTTAGTGTTGTATTAAGCTTGGATGGGAAATTGCATGAGTCCTGGCGAGAGTTGGGCAAGCGTCCCGCGAATACCCTTTGGTTCGCCTTAGAGAGAAGTGGGGGCGTCACAGTAAAAGGAAAAGAACACAAAAAGATTTTGGTCCTGATTTTCAAACTTATAATGTAGAGGGGGATCCTATAACTATTTCTGAAGCTTTATCATCTTTTGATTCTTATTTTTGGAGAGAAGCAATTAATGATGAAATGGAATCTTTAATGTCTAATAAAACTTGAAAATTAGTTGATTTACCTCCAGGTTGTAAAACTATAGGTTGTAAATGGATATTAAGGAAAAAATTTAAACCTGATGGCACTATAGATAAATATAAAGCCAGGCTTGTTGCAAAGGGTTTTAAGCAAAAAGGAGAGATAGGTTTCTTTGATACTTTTTCACCAGTTACAAGAGTGACTTCTATACGACTTTTAATAGCTATAGCAGCAATTCATGAATTAAAAATACATCAAATGGATGTCAAAACAGCCTTTCTTAATGGTGATTTAAATGAAAAGATTTATATGGATCAACCCGAAGGATTTATTCAACCTGGTTTAGAAAATGAAGTTTGTAAATTGAATAAATCTTTATATGGACTTAAACAAGCACCTAAACAATGGCATGAAAAATTTGATCAGTGTGTATTGACTAATGGCTTTAGGTCAAATGAAAGTGATAAGTGCATTTATTATAAATCATTTGGAGACTCTCATGCGATAATTTGTTTATATGTTGATGATTTATTGATATTTGGGACTAATATGCAAGTAATTGAGGTTACAAAAGCATTACTTAAAAGTAATTTCGAAATGAAAGACTTAGGCGAAGCTAATGTCATACTTGGTATGAAAATTACAAAAAATTCAGAAGGAATTTTTATTGATCAATCTCATTATATTGAAAAAATATTTAAAAAATATAATTATTTTGATTGTACACCAGTTTGTACACCCTTTGATTCTCATGTGTGTTTATTTCCTACTAAAAATGATTTTGATGTGATAAATCAAAAAGAGTATGCTAGTATAATTGGTAGTTTGAGATATGCAACTGATTGTACCAGACCTGATATTGCATATGCGGTTGGTGTACTTAGTAGGTTTACTAGTAAACCCAACATTACACATTGGAATGCAATTCATAGAATTATGAGATATCTTAAGAGAACTTTAGATTATGGTCTATTTTATAAAAAATATCCTGCTGTACTTGAAGGTTTTAGTGATGCAGATTGGAGTTCACAATCCAATGATTCTTTGTCCAATACTGGTTATTTATTTACATTGGGAGGTGGAGCCATTTGTTGGCGATCCAAAAAACAACACATAATCGCAAAGTCCACCATGGAAGCAGAGTTAATTGCTCTTGCTTCTGCATGTGAAGAAGCAGGTTGGTTACGTGATTTACTATCTGAAATTCCAATGTGGAATAAGCCGATACCTCCTGTTTTAATACATTGTGATAGTACCGCTGCTATTGGCAGAGTTCACAATAAATATTATAATGGAAAATCCAGATCTATAAGGAGAAAACACAGTACTGTGAGATCATATTTAAATAATGGTTCATTAACCATTGATTTTGTGAGATCAGGCGATAATCTTGCCGATCAACTTACAAAAGCTCTAGCTAGAGAAAAGATCTGGAAAGCATCAAGAGAGATTGGATTAAAGCCCAAAAATGTAAAAGCTACCTATGAGGATACAACCACCTAGGGATTTCCTATCCCAAGACCTAGGTTGGAGACAAACGAATCATAGAGTCGCTTGTTGTGATACATGCAAATTTTTAGTCCAATCATATGATTATGCATGTAATTCTGTGACGAATATGAGAGGTTGAGAACTAATCTCTTAATGAGTTCTATAGCCCTTATGGGTGGGATGTGTTAGTCACAGAAATATCCTTGATAGACTCACCTATATGAGTGTAAGGGTGTGGCCGCCCTTATGAGAATTTGGGCTAATTCTCTAGAGCACTCATGAACACTGGGGTAAAGTACATGGCCATAATGTACTGGCTTGAAAAGCTCGGTTAAGAACACCTATAATGTCATGTGTGTTAAGTTTTCTACGTATCCTCAAGTAATCATAGTTTAAAGGCTAAGTCCACTATGATTCTAATACGGGAAAACTGAAACACTAAGTGGAAGTTTAAAGGCATTGCCACTTTCACAAGGCATGATGTTCTCACTATATGCCCAAACTATTTTTATTAAAATAAGTGGGGGATTGTTGGATATTTTAATAAAAATATCATTATTATTTTGAATTCATTCACATGCTTATTTTGAATTCAATTGCAATAAGTTACAAATTTTGAAATGAATTTTCAGTTATAAGAGCACCATTAAAAAGGGTAACCTATGAGATTTATGTCTTGAATTCAAATGCAATAAGTTACAAAATTTGAAATGAATTTTCAGTTACAAGATCACCTTTAAAAAGGGTAACCTATGAGATTTATGTCTTGTTTTTGTAACCTATGTGATGATTAGATTTTAAGAATTTTATTTATTGAATTTTAACTAGTATACAATGCCCTAAACCTTTTCAAATTTTGTAACTGAAAAATATGACACATTTATTCCATTTAATGGTGGCATTCCTATACACCTAAAGCTTTAGCCTATATATAGAGGTCACTATCAACCAAGTTTCATACACTTTTCTTGCTATCTTAAAAAAACTGTCTTCCTCACTTCTATTGGACATTAGTTAGGTGTTGAGAAGAGCTTTAGTTTCTCTAAATTGTGTAGATTTAGTAGAAGCAACAGCATAGGCTGGGCTGTTGTATCCTAGAGGCGACGTGCCATCAACCTTCTACACCGGGCATAATCCCGAGAGGGGCGCGAATCGTCTTAAGAGAGCGATCTAGTCCGCGCCTCACCTAGCCGAAATTACTTTATTTCTTTTCTTTGACTTTTGTTTTGCAGGTTGATTGTGCATATCAAGCTCTAAAGGAACAACAGGTATCATATCTGGATACTGGCATAACTGTTTCAAAAGCTTCAACAAGCAATGCAACCTTCTTCTTGCGCGCTGGACCAAGTTTGTTGACTGCCTTTTGAATAGCATAATCCAGCATCCATTTGTCTGCATTTCTCCTTTCATCGATTGTTTGATGCTTGAGATCAACCTTCTCTGCTTCCGGGTCAGGCTCCAGTGGCAGAAAATTTGGTGCTTTTGGATTGAATTCTTTCAATTCCTGGTACTCTTCAGTAGATCTTTTGCATCCAGTTCTCCAGCTCCTCCTTTTGCATGTTTCACCCAATTCTTGACATGAAAGGCTTCCCTTACAGTCATTTTGTGTACCGCCACATGCATTCTTGGGTGTGGGGTTTGCTTTTTCTCCTCCTAAATCAGCAGATGCTATCGTTTTGAAGTTCCCAGCTTCATTTTCTTCCAAGCAATTTAGATTTTCGCAACCACTGCTTATGGAGTTGTCATGAGCTGATTGATCTGGAGCTCCTTTTGTTAGTTCCATATTTGCCGAAGTTCGATCTGATTTTCCACCAATTCGAATGTCCTCCAGGTTATTGTCCTTGCAATCCTTTGCTGACATGTCCCCGGTGGCTTCAGCTGAACTATGCAGAGAAATGCAAATTTCAATCTTGGTAGGTGCTTTAAAAGGATCACCTTGCTCATTCTCTTCCATCCCATCTTCACAACTTTCTTCAATCATATCATGAAAATCTTACGAATCTGGGCCCCGTACCTGTTCGGCTTCAACATCATTCTGCACAATTCCATCCTTGAGATAATCAATGAGATCTTGTGTCTTGATAGGCTCGAAAGATTCATCTTTAAACTGAAGACCTAATTCATCATGACTTCTACAGAGGCCTCGTCCTGGGCCTATACACGTGGCAGCCCAGGGAGGCCTGAGCTGGGCTTAGACCCCGGGCCCATGGGAACCGTCCCGCGGCCCTCCGCTGCTAGGGTTCCGATGGGCTCCAGGAAACGATCCCGTAGAGGGCGGGAGAATCCCCCTCAGTGCGGGATTGAGACTATTCTGGGCAGGTCCCGAAACGTACGGAGGTCGGACTCCCAAGCAGGTATAAATGGTAACACACACCAACTACACAAGGTACGCTCACTATTCGCCAATTACTCCCGATCGTTTTACTTCCCGTGAATCTCACTCACCGGAAAACTAACTTGACCGTCGGAGTGCCCTCGGGGACGACCTCGGGGCTCCCCTGTTAGATCACTCTCTTGTTCGCTTTGTAGGCTTGGGACACGCTCTTCTCATCAGCACACCGAGCTCATCAGGTCAGCTCGGTCCGGGGAAGTTCAGTGCTTCTTCAACTTCCATCATCAAGCCCTTCAACATAATCCTCTGCCCAATAATCTGAAAATGAACTTGCTTTAGAGCTCACACTTTCTTTATCAATGGATTCTTCATCAGATGATTGTTTCAGGATCGTACCTGCCTGAATTTCCCCAAAGCACCTATTTGTAATAGCTGATTTGAAAATGGATTCTTCAGGAATTATACAGCTTCCAAACTCAGGTGAATCTCCTCCTAAATCAGAATCTTGGATGCTTTGCAGTGAACTGTCAGGTTCATAATCAAGATCCATAGTTGAGTAACTCTCTGCCTCACAATAATCAGCCACTTCAATGACTGATGAAGCAGCATCAATGATTTTGCTGCTATCATCATGAGAATCCATCTCAGAGAAAGGGGATTCATCTGATGGTATTGCAAGAACTTGTCTGTTGTCAACTTGTGTTGGTGTTTCATCACCACTTGGTCTTCCCTCAACTGCAGGCCTGATATGGTTGAGAGAAGAATCAGTGATATCAACTTTAGTTTCCCTTCCTTTACCGTAAATCTGAACGAAGAAATCAGTTTGCTTTCCTTCTATGACTGGGCTACTCATTGAACTGTCCCATGGTTCTTGAGATGAAGATTTCTCATGGTTCTGCTCAACCTGAATTTCTTCCGTACTGCTGCTAACCGGCTTTGATCGTCGTGGGGAGAGACATCCGAGTTTGAAACTTCTTTGAGTCTTCAGCAGGCGCCTTCTTGCAGACAAGAAGCTTTTTAATGGTGGTAAAGGAGGATGATGATGACCATTCAAAGAACAGTAAGTATAGGGGCAGACTTTCATGACGGAGGTTCCTTCTGCTTCTGTTGCTCCGGAACTAAGCGCAAGGTAAGCTGGAAATTTTGAGTCCTTCAGAGTTGAAGAACAGGTTGCTCTCTAAACATTTAGATTTTCACTTAGGACAAGAGGGGAACATTTTTTGGCTGAAGCTCTTGCTGGTTTAAAACTAGTTGTTTTTGTTAGTGTCCTAACTAGTTTCGAACTGGATGTCCTACCTAAAACTCTTGCTGCCTTGTGAACAGAACCTGAGCTGATTTTTGAGCTATTTGAATCCTTCCTGCCTGAGCTTTGACTATCAAAGAGAGTTTGAAGGTTCCTGGAACTCACCTGAGAACGTTCCTGGAACTCACCTGAGAACGTTCTTTCCTTGCATCAGAACTGGTAGTTGCCTTCATATAGTTTGGTGTTGCTTCTGATGTTTTGACCGGGGACTTCTTCTGTGGGGATGCAGAGGTGTTTGGAAATACTGGAGGTGGTGGTTTTGGTGGTGGTGGCTTTCCAGGCTGAGGTACTTGCCTTCTCATATTTGGCGAACCAAGGCGTTAAAGATCAGAACGCTTGATTGGTCTTGATTTCTTCATTTTCTTCTTCAAATCAGTTCCTTTGTTTTTGGCATCCTGATGCTGCAGAGTTGATGGTTTGAGGTTCACCAACAGCTTGTTGGATTTATCCTGATCAGCATGGATACCAAGCTTGTTGCTCACCTTTCTTTGCACCATCTTCAGAGGAAATCTCAAAGCAGAAACATGAGTTTTGATGGATTTCAAGGGAATTTTTTCTTCCCCTTGAGACGGAGATTTCTGTCTCCAGAAGAAAAGAAAATGGGTTCCCTTTTGGTTTTCTGTTTTCAGCAGAACATGAACAGAGACATCTTGAAATCCCAACAACTAGAGATTCCAAGTCTGCTGGTTTACTGTGGGTGGCTTTTCTTTAGGCGTATGTCCAAGTTGTTTTCTCTGGTTTGGCCTATGAAATTTGAACAAGTTTGAGATAAGTTTATGATGGAGACCTGGACTATAAGAAAATGTTGGGGTCGTTTCTTAACGAGCATTTTCAGGATTAAATTGTTGTCCTAGATGACGAGAAAACTGTACATTTGGCACAGTCTCAATCTTCATTGCTTAAGCACTCATTAAATTAAATATTATTATCCAGCCCCACGGAAGCAATTGCATTAAAAAGTAGTACCTTTACCCTGCATGCGGATCTGTCTATGGATGTCTATTGGATACTCGTTAAAATATGTTTCACATACTAAATTTTTAGAAAGGTAAAATTAATTAAAAATATATATATAAATACAAGAAAGAGTAATAATTGTTAATATATATATACATGATAGGTTACGTGAAATTGACATCCACTAAAAAAACTCATTTATAAAAAGATTACAATGTATATGATGAACATATGAAGAAAGGTATTGGATGGTAGTTAGAAATAAAGTTGATGGCTTGACACTAAACCAACTCCATTAATTTGTGAGTTACAATCTTTTCCCGGTAAGGAGTTAATAATTAGGGGTAAAATTGTGTATTCTTTACAAGGCAATGATGGCTGAAACATTTGATGAAATTTCATTGTTTGTTGGCTTCAATTTCCAGGGTATGATTGTGTTTCTTCTAAACTGAAACCAAAGAGCAACAAGAATACCTTAGAAGTTCATGTAACATGAATGGCTTAACTGAAATGACAATGATTCATGTTATCTTTAATCTTTCTATGGATTATTGCCAAATTGCTAATCACTTGATTAAGAGAAAAGTGAAAAGATTATTTATGGGGGTTAAAAGTACTACTTAGTACGTAATGCTGTGAAATGTTATTATCAAATCAAGAATTATTAATTCAGGTGAAACATCTAGCCCCCACTAAGCCACATATAGAAAGATTGCATCAATTTATTAAACATAATCAAAATTCGATTTATAGTAAGACTATCATGTAAATATATACAGTCATATTTATTCTCCAGCATTTAAACATTCCCTTCATATAACTTCAACTTTTTAAAAAAATAGTATCTTATAACATCTCTAAACGAGATAAACTCGGAAAAATTTTCTAAATAAAAAAAAAGAAAGGAAGAAAGAACTTTTTTCTTTTTTATTTTCAGAAAACACGAACTATGTCTATTATGCCCATATAAAAAGAAAAAAAGAAAGCAAAAAGAAAAGTAAAAAAAAAGAATATGCGGAGGACAAAGTTTGTATTCTGTGGTACATTGTTGATCATAGACCGACTAGACCGACTAGCCAAAGTGGTTGGTCTAACGTGTGCAGTGCTTTTCCAAAAGTCTGATATCATGGTTAGGGATGGCAACGGGCCGGGGTTGGGGCGGGGGACCCTACCCCCATCCCCCGCCCCGCTACCTACAAACTCCCCCCGCCCCCCGCCCCGTACCCCGCCTCCCACTCCCCCCTCCCCGCCCCGCTTCCCCCGCGGGGTTAATAAAATTTTTTCCGCTGGGTTAATAAAATTTTATTATAGTTAAATTTTAATAAATAATCAAGTACTAAAATATCAACACATCATCAAGTTATTATTCATTTTAATTTTACAATTGAAACTCATAAAAACAATCAAACAAAAATTATTTGAATACAATCCAACATGATGAAATAAATACAACTAAAATAGTTAAGTTTTTACTTTTGGTACAAATACAATCACTAATTCATTATTGTGTTTGTGCTTTTTTTTTTAGAAAAAAGTGTTATTCTATTAAGTGTAATTAGAAATTTAGTATAAATGTATTAGTAAATTTAGTATAACTAATTAATAAATTCTATTAGTAGACATGTCTAATTATTCGTATAATTGATAATATTAATTATATTACATACACTATTATACATTATATAATACATCTAACTAATAATATCATTATCATAAGTTTATAACTAATTAAATTACATATTATATATAATTATATATATAATTTTTTTTTTTTGCGGGTGGCGGGGCGGGGGATGGGGCGGGGGTATACTCCCCCGCCCCCCGCCCCGTTTCTAAACGGGGGGAAAAAACCCCCGCCCCGCCCCCGCCCCAACCCCCGCCCCGAGAGCCCCCCGCGGGGCGGTTGCCCGCGGGCACCCGCCCCCATTGCCATCCCTAATCATGGTCGGCCAGAAAGGGGTCGGCTGTAGGACCTACAGGTAGGGCTGCAAATGAGCCGAGTCGAGTCGAGTTTTGAGCTAATCGAGCCGAGTCTCGACTGAATTTTACCAAGCTCGAGCTCGACGAGCCGGCAATTTTCGAGCTCGAGCTCGAAAAAAATAAAAAATAATTATTTTATTTTTTAAAAAATAAATAAAATAATATTTTTTGTGAGCGGTCCTCTCACAAAAAAAAATGAGAGGACTGCAATAGGCCACGTATAATGGGAGCAACAGCAAAGGAAAACGACGTTGTTTTAGTGAGTGAATAGGAAAAAAAATAAAAAAACATCTGAGGGGCTAACGGGCTCCGTTAAAATACCTCAGATGTCCGTTCCAAAAATTCCCGCTCAAATTAATGAGGCACGACTCTTCATCTGAACTCTTCAAATGAAATAAAATTTTGGTCTCCCTCCAAAACCATATCTTGTGAACATTCATTCACAATTCCAGAGTATCAGCAAAATAATATCCCTACCCCAAATTGGGAAGTTTCAGATGAGAGGTTTTTGGAGAAAGTGTATAGTGTTGCAGAAGTAACTGTTGCGGGACAAAAATTTTCATGAAGTCTGCAACAAGACGGAAGTTGGTGAGATCTAAAGCAGAGATAGACTCAATCGAATTGGACTAAACCCCAAAGGTAAGAATATTGCAAACTCATTGTACTATTTGGCTTGTTTTACGACAGAAGGGGGATGAATTTACTTGCATGATTTTGTTTGTACAACTCGTTTTAAGACAATGTGACATGAATAATGAAATTGAAATTCTGGCGAAAACTCCTAAACAAGGAAATCATATGGGTAGCATAAATTAGATACATTGAGAGCCAACTTAAAGAATGTATGCACAGGGAACTTATGCATGCCAAGTGTTTGTAAATTTGACTCAATTGATGAATTAAAGTTCTCACCTTTTAAAATCTGGTTGCATAGTATACATATATCTTGGCTAAAAGAGGTTGAGTGGGGTGGCTTGCGTAGCAAAAACTATCAGGGTAGTTGATAAGTACATTTGTACACGTTGTAACACTAGAATAACATTTGTAATACTAGAATAACACGTTGTAACATTTGTACACGTTGTAACACTAGAATAACACTAGAGTAACACTAGAAAACTATCACGGTGTAATATCATTTGTACACGTTGTAACACTAGAATAACAGCGAGTAATTATACTACCTTTAACAGCAGTAACCGTCCCTGCCCCTTCTCCACTAATTACATAGTCCATGATACTACATTGGATCAGTCTAGTAACATGATACGTAAGCCTTATATTGCAATCCAATTCTGAACAAAAACACCATCTACAACTAGTTGTTTAGATGGTGAGAATTGCAATGCACAAAACTATACACAAGTAGTTCTAAGATTAGTCAAACAGCACCATAAGTGGCAGGAAATATAAATCAGATGCACATTGCACCACTTATCAAAAAATTGTCCACAAAAGCTAACATTGCTTCAGTATTGCTGGGAGTTAAGAAGACTAGTACCTAAACTACTTCAGATACCACAAGCAAGGATTGCGGGGAACCTTTAGCACTCTCAAAACGTCATAGAGAAACTGCTGGTTATAGTGTTAGAGGCCACTATTGCAGCAGTATTAATGCTAACAGAAGTTTCGGCTTGAGATCCACCATTTAGAGTAGCTTGAGCATTTGGTACAAAGGGAATTATACCTTGCTTGTTTACAGCAGCATTGGTTTTCATTGAAGACCTTCCTCTCTGCATCAGAAAAGAACAAATTTAAACTTTTTTGCTGCAAAACTTTAAATTACTCCAGTAGTGCACTAGTTCTGAATTTTGCAGCAGCAATGTATGACATTATAATGCTTACCCTCTTACACAATCGAATTGGACAAGGTGATCTACGAGATACAAGGTGAGTATCTTACATTAAATCGAATTGGACAAGGTGAGTATCTTACACAATCGAATTGGACAAGGTGAGTATCTTACACAAGGTGATCTACGAGATACAATCAGTTTACAAAAATGTACATCATGTTAGGTGTTAGTTACTTGACTATGTATATATATAAAAGAGAGATTAGATATAACGCAGAAAAAAGTAATTACATGAGTTGGAATGTATTATACAAACTTTGGTATAGTTGATATTAAAATTTCTCTATTGAGGGTACACGTTGTTAGTGGATATGGAGTAGTGCTATATGTTATGTACGCTTACATGGTCATAAATTTACAGAAGTTAGTCCATCGTTTAAATTTGTAATTGGTTGTTAGCCCTTACACACTGTCACATGCATACACATAATGTAAGAATAAATTTAATATATAGTTGTTAATTGGTTACATAGAGTTCATATAGGCATACAAATTGGGGTTTGATTAGCTATACTCTGTATATAATTGTTAACACATTATATCGTATTCACCTTATTTTGCAGCATGTCATGGGCAAAGATAGCGTCTTTTGACAAATTAATGGATATCAATCAATACTGGTGAAGCAAAGACATTAGGTATGTTTAGCCTATTTTACGATATGTTTAAGGAAATAAAGATTTTTATTTCACAAATTGGTGAAAATTAGTTACATTTGGGGTGTGTTTGTTTGAATGTAAAATGTTTTCCTGAAAATGTTTTCCAAATTTTCCTGTGTTTGGTAATCATTTTATCTTGGAAAAAGATTTATGCGGGGAATATATTTTACTTCACTTGGTGGAAAATAACTTCATCTTTTGACTTACTGAAGTTATTTTCCTTCATTAAAACGAGCGGCTCTTGCACTTCACAATAGAGCTCCCTACCCACATTCTAACAAAAACAAACAAAGACTTTGCGGCTAAAGATACAGAGAGTGGGCAATGAAGATTGGAGAGACTCAGAAATCACCAACAATATGATCATTTCTGATGGCAGCCATCTCCAACTCTGGCAAGGTGCCTTGGGTGAGATTCTTATTTAGGGCTTTGTCTTGAATATCTTTTTATTTTTTCCAAAAAAATCTGATAAAATCGGTTGTTCCAATCTAGGATTCTATCGATTTTTTTTTTAAATTTTGTTGCTATAATTCTTGAGAATTGTGGCACTAGTTTCACAGAGGAATTTGGATTTTTTTTTTAAAGATGTTTCTTTTATCTTTAGTTTTCAGTTTTCTTTTTCTATAATTATATGAAGCTCTAGGAATTCTGGTAAAATTTATTGCTCCACTCCCATTTTCTGACGATTCTTATTGAGGTAAGGGCTTGAGCTTGCATGATTGTTTTTGTATCAATTGATTGATAGATTAAGAAACTTCAGTAGTTTTTTTGTAAATTATCAATCAATTGGTGTCCTTAGAGTTTGATTTTGTCTTTCTATTGAGAAATTTGTTGTTAAATGTATATGGCTGTTATTGATTTCTCTGAGCGATATGAATACTGAATGTTGGAATTTCTTGTCTAGAGAATTTAAATTTTAGGATTTATGTTTTGGGATTGGGGTAAAGGTTAAGTTGTTAAGACGTTCGCAAGGTGAGGTTCTCTAGTATCTTAAATATTCATTCAGTTGCGCATATACTCTTCTGGGATTAGGGAGAAGAAAGAAGAGAAAGGAGAGAGCGTGTGTGTCGAAAGGTAAACAATAGAAAGGAATGAAATGCTCATCATTTTGAGTCAAATCAAAGAGTTTGTTTTCTTTTCTAATCATCTAGATACTTCTGTTTTCCTTTCTTTATGGCCACTGTGTTAGTGCTTCATTTTTGCGCATCTTGCATATGTATTACTTATTTATTTTAAATTGTGAATGAAACAATCAAGTGAAGATTAAGTTTGTGTGCTAATATTATGTTACTCTGATGCTTTTTTCCCCTTGTTTTAATTTTGTAGAGACATACATAAATAGTGGATTATCCTAAAAGAGACTGCAATGGAATTTTGCCGGACTTGTGGGATGTTATTGCAGTATGAATTGCCGCATATGGACCGCCCTGCCAGATTCTTTTGTCCAACATGCCCATATGTATGTCACATAGATAGTAAGGTAAGTCATTATAAATCCTTGTTGAGGGTTTATTTACTGGCTATTCACAATGTCCATTGTGTCATTGCTAAGTTATCAACGCATGTAGCAGGTTAAAATAAAAAGAAAGCATCAGTTAGTTAAGAAAGAACTAGATCCTATCACGTATTAAGATATTTATTTTTCCTGTTGTGTTTCAGCATCACCTTGGAGGTGATCTACAAGTGGAAAAAAGGAGGGCTGACTGAGTACCTTGCCACTTGCCTTGGCCTTGGGAATTTGTAGGTGCAGGCCAACTGGATTTGTTCAAAGCTCTGGTCACTAAATTTTTTCCTGTAAAACGTTCACATGAACATTGGTGACGTGTTGTATAGATGTTTCCTTTTGTATCCATGATTTACTACCTAGGCAACTGATATTTTTGGGACCATTTTCCATTTGGAGATGTGATTTTCCTTTTTGTTGAGCAATATTTTATATTTTGGCTTATATTTGCCTTTGTATGTATTGAATTGTTCCAGATTTTTGATCCAACTGAGGCCAACAACATTTAAAGCAGGGATTTGAATCACTCTAGGCTTGATTAGGGTGCTTGTATGTACCAATGGTTCTAACTCTGTACCATGAATAAGATTTTTGATTCTGGAGCTGAAATCTTGGTTTATATTCCAATATAGGATTCTCTGCATTTAGGTTCTTCTCCCTTTTCAAAGGAACAACATAATGACATGATACTATACCAATAAAGAATAGTGTTCAGCTAGGTTTTTGTTTGGTTTTTAACTCTTCTTTCCCAACCAATTCATTAGTATCATTAATAATTCCATTTAAGAATTCATGGTGTAATATGAATAAATATTTTATAGAAATGATAATATGATTATAATGGATAGAAACTAAAATTAACTTCTAACGAAATGAATGTTTTAAGAGTAGAAAAATATTTGCAACATATCAACAAACATATTAGAAAATATTTTCATTGATAAACCAAACATTGGAAAATTATGAAAAAAGGAATTTGGAAAATATTTTCACTTAATAACCAAACACTGGAAAATTATGGAGAAAGAAGTGATTTTTCAGGAAAATGACTTCAATGGAAAATATTTTCCCTTGTCCCTAGGAAAATATTTTCCATTTTGATCCAACCAAACGGACCCTTAGTTACTTATAAGTTACATACACGCTGATTGAATAAAAATTTAATTAGTCATCTATCACTAATAGTCAAACTGATATGTATTGAACAAAGTAAATAGCCTTTACAATTTGCATGAGCAGTGGCAAGATGGCACGGAAAAGGATAAAAAAGAATCCAAATGAAAAGGAAGAAATATAAAAAGTGGGAACTATTGACCTTGCAGAACCAATCCCACCATTTATAATTAGAAAGAAAAAGAAGAAATCAACTTGAGAAGAAGAAATGGAGCAAGTGAAACTCAGTTAACAGCATTGTATAACTCTTGTAATTTATTTTTATAGATTTTTGTTAGCACAATATTTGTAAATTTTCAATTTCGATTTATACAAAATGTTATGTAGTGATAGGTAAGAATCCTTGTAGATATCATTGTAATCATCGTAGATTTTTGTTCAATTTGTAGATTTGTTTGAAGCATTGTATATATCCATTAGAATTGTTGTCCATAATGTTATAACTAGAGTATTCATTTGGTTTATTTTTATATGCATCACAGTTAATAAACTTAAGGATATTTGTTCAAAGATCAATTAAATGATAGAAGTATGCCAAAATTGATATTCCAACCACGTTTTTAAGGTTTTTAGTTTGGGGTTTGATAAAAACAGAAACGAGTGACACTATGATTGAGTGTAACAAATTTACTGATGGGCAATTACTACTTTTTGAGATTATAATATATTGACAACTAAAATTTTACCTAAAGCTACTATTTCCATAATAGTGGTATATGACTAGTTAAATTTGTGTTTAATCAACATGTATGTAACTTATAAATAACTAAATGTAACTAGTTTTCACCAATTTGTAAAACAAAAATTTTTATTTCCTAAAACATATCATAAAATGGACTAAACCGTTTGTAAGATGATAGCAACAAAAAGTCAATAAATACTAACATGGGGTACAACATCGGGATGTTACTAATTAGCAATAGAAATTTTGTTTTACCAATTCATAGAATCGAAGTTACTACTTTGGATATATTGTAAAACAAATCGAGCTAACAATAAAAAAAATTAACAACAAATACTACTTAAATACTAACTAGATGTACAATACTGATAAATAGAATCTAAAATTAGCAATTTAACTTTTTTTCCTCTAGTACATTGTAAAATAGATTGAACATGTGATAATGCATTAAGAACTAAATGTAAGTACATTCTAGTGAGTGTTATGAGTCTAGCATAATGAAACTATCTAATTATCCAATATAATTTCTTTGCTCCACCAGCATTGATTGAAATCCATTGATTTGTCAAAGAAGCTATCTTTGCCCTTCACATGCTACAAAATAAGGAGAAAAAGATATAATGTGTTAACAATTACATACACGGTATAGCTAATCAAACCCCAATTTGTATGCTTATATGAACTCTATGTAACCAGCAAACAATTATATGGTAAATTCATTCTTACATTATGTATATGTACGTGACAATGTGTAAGAGTTAACAACCAATTACAAATTTAAATAATAGACTAACTTTTTATAAATTTATGACCATGTAAGCATACATAACATATAGCACTACTCCGTACCTACAAACAACGTGTACACTTCACAAAAAAATACTAATAGCATTATACCAAAGTTTCTAAAATACATTCCAACTCAGGTGACTACTTTTTATTGCACTATATCTAATCTCACTGTTACAGATATACATAGTCAAGTAACAAACACCTAACATGATGTACATTTTTATAAACTGATTGTACCTCATAGATCACCCCGTGTAAGATACTCACAGACAAACTAGTATTACTCATACAAGTAAAATTATGCATCAATTGTAGAGAGATGCACAAGTTGATCAAATGGCTAATAACCATTCCAAAGTTATGCATACCATTGCACTACCTTTCATAGATATACACAGTCAAGTAACTAACATCTAATATGATGTACATTTTTGTAAATTGATTGTACTGATAGATCATCCCATGTAATTTGCTTATAGACAAATTAGTATTAGTCATACAAATATAATTACACGCCCACTGTAGCCTGCAAAGAGATGCACAGGTGGATTAAAGCACCAATAATCATTCCAAATATATGCATACCATTGCACTATGCATGTGGTTGCGATATACATGTGGACAAATAACTGCAAATTAGCAATATCAATAAACAAAATCTAAAATTAGCAATTTAACCTTTCTTTCCCCTAGTACATTATAAAATAGATTGAACATGTGGTAATGCACTAAGAACTAAGTGTAAATATATTCTAATGAGTGTTATGAGTTTGGCAAAATAAAAAAAAACTATCTAATTATCCAATCTAACTTCTTTGCTCTACCACCTTTGATTGATATCCATTAATTTGTGAAAAGAAGCTGTATTTATCCTTGGTATGCTGTAAAATAAATTGAACAAGATATAATGTATTAACAATTGCATGCAGGGTATAACATATTAGATCCCAATTTGTACGCTTATATCGATTCTATATAACCAGCGAACAACTATATAGTAAATTCATTGGGTTAATATCAGAAACCTCCCCTGAGGTTTCTTCTAATCACATCTAGTACCCCCCATATTTTTGAAATCACACTTAGCACCCCTGGCAATAGGATGTGACAGGTTGTCCTAATCAAAAGGTGAGAAATTACCCAAAAACCACCAACACCAGGCAAAGTTTTAAGCGGGGAAATGCTGGAAAAAAATAATGAATAAGAAAAATTATTGGAAACCAGAAAATAACAAAAATGCCATTGTTTTGGCGCACAATTTGCCTATAAACACCTTACACGGGGTGATTTATGAGGTACAATCAGTTTACAAATATGTACACTATGTTAGATCTTAGTTACTTGATTATGTATATCTATAAAAGGTAGTGTAATGGTACGCATAATTTGGAATTGTTATTTAGCCCTTTGATCAATTTATGCATCTACTATATTTATGCATCTCCCTATAGTAGATGTGTAATTTTGCTTGTATGAGTAGTCCTTGCTTATTTATGAGTACTTTACAAGGGTGATGTATGATGTACGATCAGTTTACAAAAATGTACATTATGTTAGATGTTAGTTACTTGACTGTGTATATCTATAAAAGGTAGTGCATGTATACGCATAAATTTCGAATGGTTATTTAGCCCTTTGATCAATTTGTGCATCTCCCTATAGTAGATATGTAATTTTACTTGTATGAGTAGTTCTTGCTTATCTGTGAGTACTTTACACAGGGTGATTTATGAGGTACAATCAGTTTACAAAAATATACATCACGTTAGGTGTTAGTTACTTGACTATGTATACATGTAAAAGGGACCAAATTTGTCCTGATAATCACAAAATATTAGCTAACTTGTGGGAGCTAGATAATTATATGCTCAAATTTGAAGTTGTTACATTGCAGGGTGCTCTAAGGAGAGGAAAGCCTGGTAGAGGTATAGCTAACACGGGATTGGCAGGGGCTGTGCTTTGGGTAACTAAGTTCAATCTGATCATCTGATCATGTACCAAAGTATATACGTTGCACATATTATTAACTTGTTTATCATGTCTTCTGTGATCTAGGATCAGGTACAAGGAAATGTGCCAGTGGTTGTTTCAAGTCAGGGGAGTAATCCAAGTTTTCGCCAACAAGATGCAGCTGTCAATGTGCAAGTTAATTTGCAGGCTAGCACAAGCACTTCTACTAAGAGGGTAAGCATTATAATGTCATACATTGCTGCTGCAAAATTCAGAACTAGTGCACTACTGGAGTAATTTAAAGTTTTGCAGCAAAAAAGTTTAAATTTGTTCTTTTCTGATGCAAAGAGGAAGGTCTTCAATGAAAACCAATGCTGCTGTAAACAAGCAAGGTATAATTCCCTTTATACCAAATGCTCAAGCTACTTTAAATGGTGGATCTCAAGCCGAAACTTCTGTTAGCATTAATACTGCTGCAATAGTGGCCTCTAACACTATAACCAGCAGTTTCTCTATGACGTTTTGAGAGTGCTAAAGGTTCCCCGCAATCCTTGCTTGTGGTATCTGAAGTAGTTTAGGTACTAGTCTTCTTAGCTCCCAGCAATACTGAAGCAATGTTAGCTTTTGTGGACAATTTTTTGATAAGTGGTGCAATGTGCATCTGATTTATATTTCCTGCCACTTATGGTGCTGTTTGACTAATCTTAGAACTACTTGTGTATAGTTTTGTGCATTGCAATTCTCACCATCTAAACAACTAGTTGTAGATGGTGTTTTTGTTCAGAATTGGATTGCAATATAAGGCTTATGTATCATGTTACTAGACTGATCCAATGTAGTATCATGGACTATGTAATTAGTGGAGAAGGGGCAGGGACGGTTACTGCTGTTAAAGGTAGTATAATTACTCGCTGTTATTCTAGTGTTATAACGTGTACAAATGATATTACACCGTGATAGTTTTCTAGTGTTACTCTAGTGTTATTCTAGTGTTACAACGTGTACAAATGTTACAACGTGTTATTCTAGTATTACAAATGTTATTCTAGTGTTACAACGTGTACAAATGTACTTATCAACTACCCTGATAGTTTTTGCTACGCAAGCCACCCCACTCAACCTCTTTTAGCCAAGATATATGTATACTATGCAACCAGATTTTAAAAGGTGAGAACTTTAATTCATCAATTGAGTCAAATTTACAAACACTTGGCATGCATAAGTTCCCTGTGCATACATTCTTTAAGTTGGCTCTCAATGTATCTAATTTATGCTACCCATATGATTTCCTTGTTTAGGAGTTTTCGCCAGAATTTCAATTTCATTATTCATGTCACATTGTCTTAAAACGAGTTGTACAAACAAAATCATGCAAGTAAATTCATCCCCCTTCTGTCGTAAAACAAGCCAAATAGTACAATGAGTTTGCAATATTCTTACCTTTGGGGTTTAGTCCAATTCGATTGAGTCTATCTCTGCTTTAGATCTCACCAACTTCCGTCTTGTTGCAGACTTCATGAAAATTTTTGTCCCGCAACAGTTACTTCTGCAACACTATACACTTTCTCCAAAAACCTCTCATCTGAAACTTCCCAATTTGGGGTAGGGATATTATTTTGCTGATACTCTGGAATTGTGAATGAATGTTCACAAGATATGGTTTTGGAGGGAGACCAAAATTTTATTTCATTTGAAGAGTTCAGATGAAGAGTCGTGCCTCATTAATTTGAGCGGGAATTTTTGGAACGGACAGCTGAGGTATTTTAACGGAGCCCGTTAGCCCCTCAGATGTTTTTTTATTTTTTTTCCTATTCACTCACTAAAACAACGTCGTTTTCCTTTGCTGTTGCTCCCATTATACGTGGCCTATTGCAGTCCTCTCATTTTTTTTTGTGAGAGGACCGCTCAGGGACTTTTGACCCGTGCTATGCACGGGTTATATTTCAAATCAAAATAATATTTTATATATTTATATATTGTGTTACAAAATAATAAATATATATAGAATAAAAATTTTAAAGAAGTGCATGCTTAATATCTTGAAAAAAATTATAATCTATAATGATTTACATGATAAAAGAATTGTTAACGCATTTAAGGAGAGAGTTAGGTTGGGTGGTAAGGTGAGAAGAGTTTTCTAAAAAAAAGTTAATTTATCAATATCCAACAAAACATATTACTATGTTATACCCATATATCAAAACTTATAATACAAAAAAATAAATTATAACCAATTTATTTTCTTCCATTTTTAGAAAAAAAAAGGATCTTTCTCCTATCTTGTGCCCCTAAATTTGTTGAATGTATTTCGATTAGCATTTTTCATAAACTTTAACGTATATTTTAAAGAAAATTCTCCGTACTATGTGTTTTTAGTGTTCTTAAAATTATTAAAAATCACTATCATTTCTCTCTTTTCTTATACGCCAGTTAGTCATCAGATGCCTCCTACGACTTTCATACCTTCTATCATGGTACCACCCTTTCTATTATTTTTTCTTTTGTCATCTCTGTCATATCCCTGCAATCCCCTTTCTTCTTCTCTCCCTTCTCTGCCCATCATTGTAATTCATATTTCTTCTTCAACCTTTCCTGCTACTTTTTAACACCTCACCATTTTCTTCCCTCGCTCCTCCCCCTATACCTAACATATAAATTCATATCCCTGCGATCCAATATATTTAAATTTACCTATCATAATAAAAATATAAAATTGAAAATTAATTACAATGGTTGCAATTATTAGTATCTAAAAATGGAAATGAAAAACTGACAATATCTATAATATCCTCAAGTACTACAATCAATTCATATATATATATATATATATATATATATATATATATATATTTTAACATAGCAAATACATATTTATATATGAAGACAGCAATAAGAATACATAAAATAATTAATGATATCAAAAGTTATCATTAGTGTTTGGGTTTTACACTCTTATTCAAATCTAATGTTAAATTACAAATTAAGTAGTATTTTAAGGTTGAATGTTCTACATCTTTCTCTTAAACTATAATATTACTTTTTTTAAATTTTTTGGTAGAACTGGTGTTGTTATTATCATTATTTTTTATCAAAAATGAATATTTCAAAAAAAATTTCACATTAAAAGGCTAGTAGTACTTTGTTTTTTATTTAGTGATTTCATAATTTGGATTTCATGAATGGTACCATTCTTGATTTTTTAAATTCATGACATTATTTCCTTTTTGTTTTCTATTTAATTTTGTCTTTTTACTTAGGATTACTACGTTTAATGATAAAATGTTATCATTTACTTTTTTACTTTTACTAAGTTTGGCAATATTTTTTTTTATTTACCCTTCCAGTAATAAACTTCAAACCAAATTCCTATATAAGCGGAGCCACTACTTTTTTAAATTAGAAAAACATGAGAGCCACTTCTTTCTTAAGAAAATGTTATTTGCACTCAATTTTTATTATTTGCAATTCTACCATTTGTTTTATCATATAGTCTAATTAATAAAAATTATATGATCAAAATGATTATTGAAGTGTGAATAACAAAAATGGGGTGTAAATAATCTTACTTATTTAAATTAATAAGAAAGCATGAATGGATGTTATATTTGTTATCTTTTCTTATGGTCTTATAGAAGTTTTAATTATTGTAGAATCATAAATAACGCAAGGCAATCGGAAACGTGATGGGTTGAAGTTCAAATAGGATATCGCTAGTATTTTGACCCGTGCTATGCACGGGGTTATATTTCAAATAAAAATAATATTTTATATATTTATATATTGTGGTACAAAATAATAAATATATATATAGACTAAAAATTTTAAAGAATATACTTAATATCTTGAAAAAAAATTAATATATAATGATTTACATGATAAAAGAATTGTTAACGCATTTAAGGAGAGGGTTAAGTTGGGTGGTAAGGTGAGAAGAGTTTTCTAAAAAAAACGTCAATTTATCAATATCCGACAAAACATATTATGTTATACTCATATATCAAAACTTATAATATAAAAAAATAAATTATAACCAATTTATTTTCTTCCATTTTTAGAAAAAATATCTTTCTCCTATCTTGTGCCCCTAAAATTGTTGACTGCATTTAGATTAGCATTTTTCATAAATTTTAATGTATATTTTTAAACAAATTCTCCATAATATGTATTTTTAGCGTTCTCAAAATTATTAAAAATCACCATCATTTTTCTCTTCTCTTATACGCCAGCTAGTCATCAGATGTCTCCTACAACTTTCATATCTTCTATCATGTTACCACCCTCTCTATTATTATTGTTATTTTTTGTTATCTTTGTCATATCCCTACAATCCCCTTTCTTCTTCTCTCCCTTCTCTGCCCATCCTTGTAACCCATATTTCTTCTTCAACTTTTCCTGCTACTTTTCAACATCTCACCATTTTCTTCCCTCGCTCCTCCCCCTATACCTAACCGCTAAATTCATATTCCTGCGACCCAATATATTTAACTTTACCTATTATAATGAAAATATAAAATTGAAAATCAATTACAATGGTTGCAATTATTAGTATCTAAAAATGGAAATGAAAAACTGATAATATCTATAATATCCTAAAGTACTACAATCAATATATATATATATATATATATATATATATATATATATATATATATATATATATATTAACATAGCAAATTCATATTTACATATGAAGAAAGCAATAAGAATACATAAAATAATTAATGATACCAAAAGTTATCCTTAGTGTTTGGGTTTTGCACTTTTATTCAAATCTATTGTCAAATTTGGGCCAAATATATACAAATTAAGTAGTATTTTAGAGTTGAATGTTCTATATCTTTCTCTTAAAATAAAATATTACTTTTTTAAAAAAATTTTTGGTAGAATTGGTGTTGTTATTATCATTTTTTTTATCAAAAATGAATATTTCAAAAAAAAATTCACGTTAAAAGGCTAGTGGTACTTTATTTTTTATTTAGTGATTTCATAATTTAGATTTCATGAATGGTACCATTCTTGATTTTTTAAATCCACGACATTATTTCCTTTTTGTTTTCTATTTAATTTTGCCCTTTTACTTAGGAATGCTAAGTTTAAAGATAAAATATTATCATTTACTTTTTTACTTTTACTAAGTTTGGCAATATTTTCTTTTTATTTACCCTCCCACTAATAAACTTCAAACCAAATTCCTATATAAGCGGAGCTACTACTTTTTTAAATTAGAAAGGCACGGGAGCCACTTCTTACTTAAGAAAATGTTATTTGCACTCAATTTTTAATTATTTGCAATTCCACCATTTGTTTTATCATATAGTCTAATTATTGAAACTTATATGATCAAAATGATTATTGAAGTGTGAATAACAAAAATGGAGTGTAAATAATCTTACTTATTTAAATTAATAAGAAAGCATGAATGGATGTTATATTTGTTATCTTTTCTTATGGTCTTATGGAAGTTTTAATTGTTGTAAAATTATAAATAACACAAGGCAATCGAAAACGTGATGGGTTGAAGTTCAACACCCCCTTAACTTTATATTTAGCTGCACTTTACCCTTCAACTTTACATTTAGTTTAACTTTACATTTAGTTGCACATTTGTGATTTTTTTGAAACGTGATTGTAATTTGCAAAGCTCATTTGTAGGGGTGGTTATAGGGTTAGTTTGGGGATAAATATTTTTTAATTATAAAAATGTAACATTGTATTAAAATAGCATACGAATAAGCATTTGTCTTTAATTAAGGAGTAAAAAGGATTTAAAGTATAAAAAACAAAGTATAAACGGTTTATGAAATAGATAGTGGAAATGTTTTAAATTTTAAATTTGATTGGTGATAGGGATAGTTATAACCCACTACTTTTTATGTATTAAAATAAATACAAAAATCTAGAAAAAAGAATGAGAAGTTTAGAAGCCATTGAGAGGGTCTCTGATAAAAACCCCTTCCTCAATACATATAGATATAGATATGATAGAATATGCATATCATTCAAGAACTGCCTTTTTTCGGAAGATAGATTCTAAAAAAAATAATAGAAATTTATTTTAGAAAATGAATGATATATGAACAAAAATGAATGTAATTGAATGTTGTTAAAATGTAATACTTACAAATATTATACATTCGATTTGATAATCTTGCATGAAGGTGCGAACATTCTTCACACAAATCAACTTTTAGTACAAAAGCCAAAATTAGTGATTTAATTAATTCGGTTGAATTTTGTGGAGTGCGTACTACAAATGAAAATACACAATCTTTGCATGAATTGATTTGTTGGTTGAACAACCTATCACCATTTTTCTGAGAATTAAGTACGTACGAAATTCAAAATTAGTGTATTTTTTTACATAGTTTATAAATAGCATTATAAAAAATAAATATATATCAAGAAATTCTGCCTACCTTCTCTGAGATAAGAAGCATCACGACCAAATACAAATCGTGCATGTCTGTCTTGTAGATTAAGATGCATGTTACCACTGAAATTTTTGATTTATATGTCAACATTGTACCTGTTTGACAAATAAAATGTTATATACAATACAGAAAAATATGTTGAATTAAAAGTAAATGAAATTAATTACCTAACAACAGTGTCGACCATGTCATTACAATGCAGACCAAAGTGACAAAGAATCAGATAATGACTATTTTTTTGTGATAAGAAACATTAACTCTTTTGACCTAAAGATACAGAAACTGTCATCATGACAATATCAAATACTATACATAGTTATCGAAATCCAAGAATCCAAACTAAGTTGCAAACAAACTAAGTCGAATTTGATATGAGATTTCTCTTTCGTCAACGCAAAGTTGCTGAAACTTTTCGAACTGCTGTGTGGAATCATTGCGGTGTACGTTTCATTTTCTAAACAAATGTTTCCTCCTTTGTAATCTTGCGAGTTTGAAATTTAGCTGCCGTTGAAATGCTTGTAGGCAGGCATGTTCCATAGTTAAATTATGTTAAGGGTTAAGATGGATACCATAAAAAAATTGAAGGAGATAATAAGTTCTTGGGGAAAATGCAAGAAAGTTCTTTTAATTGGAGTGAGTACGCAAGAAAATTGAATGAGAATTCTATGTTTTGGAGGAATTTTAATTGGAGTGGAATTCTTAAATTGGAGGACTCTTAATTGGAGTGGAAAAGTGGGGGAAATCCAGGGACTCTTAATTTGTGATTTTTTTTGAAACGTGGTTGTAATTTGCAAAACTCATTTGAAGGGTGGTTATAGGGTTAGTTTGGAGATAAATATTTTTTAATTATAAAAATGTAACATTGTATTAAAATAGCATACGAATGAGCATTTGTCTTTAATTGAGGAGTAAAAATGATTTAAAATATAAATAACAAAGTATAAACGGTTTATGAAGTAGCTAGTGTGAATGTTTTAAATTTTAAATTTGATTGGTGATAGGGTTGGTTATAACCCACTACTTTTTATATATTAAAATAAGGATTAATCTTTCCTACAGTGACAGTGTATACACTATCAGCGTTGGATGAATGACAACTATGCAAAATTTGAATTTGAAATTCAACTTTTGCACACATGTCATGAATCAAGCGGTGATAGTGTATACACTGTCAGTGTATATAAGATTTACTCTTAAAATAAATACAAAAATCTAGACAAAAATCTATAACTCAAAACTTGTTCCGTTCTTGGAATTTTTTTTAGGGTTAAATATAGTAAACCCCTTAACTTTACATTTAGCTGCACTTTACCCCTTCAACTTTACATTTAGTTACACATTTGTGATTTTTTTGAAACGTGATTGTAATTTGCAAAGCTCATTTGTAGGGGTGGTTATAGGGTTAGTTTGGGGATAAATAATTCTTAATTATAAAAATGTAATATCGTATTAAAATAGCATACGAATGAGCATTTGTCTTTAATTAAGGAGTAAGAAGGATTTAAAGTATAAATAACAAAGTATAAACGGTTTATGAAGTAGATAGTAGAAATGTTTTAAATTTTAAATTTGATTGGTGATAGGGTTGGTTATAACCCACTACTTTTTATGTATTAAAATAAATACAAAAATCTAGACAAAAATCTATAACCCACTACTTGTTCCG
The DNA here is from genome assembly GCF_036785885.1 of Coffea arabica. NCBI lineage: Eukaryota > Viridiplantae > Streptophyta > Magnoliopsida > Gentianales > Rubiaceae > Coffea > Coffea arabica. Next base: position 35,977,463 of record NC_092313.1, read on the forward strand.
TTCTTGAGATTTTTTCTAGGGTTAAATATAGTAAACCCCTTAACTTTACATTTAGCTGCACTTTACCCCCTCAACTTTACATTTAGTTGCACTTTACCTTTAGTTGCACATTTGTGATTTTTTTTGAAACGTGATTGTAATTTGTAAAGTTCATTTGAAGGGGTGGTTATAGGGTTAGTTTGGGGATAAATATTTCTTAATTATAAAAATGTAACATTGCATTAAAATAGCATATGAATGAGCATTTGTCTTTAATTAAAGAGTAAAAAAGATTTAAAATATAAATAACAAAGTATAAACGATTTATGAAATAGATAGTGAGAATGTTTTAAATTTTAAATTTGATTGGTGATAGGGTTGGTTATAACCCACTACTTTTTATGTATTAAAATAAATACAAAAATCTATAACCCACTACTTGTTCCGTTCTTGGGATTTTTTTTTAGTTAAATATAGTAAACCCCTCAACTTTATATTTAGTTGCACCTACCCCCTCAACTTTACATGTAGTTGCACATTTGTGATTTTTTTGAAACGTAATTGTAATTTGCAAAGCTCATTTGTAGGGGTCGTTATAGGGTTAGTTTGGGGATAAATATTTCTTAATTATAAAAATGTAACATTGTATTAAAATAGCATACGAATGAGCATTTGTTTTTAATTAAGGAGTAAAAAGGATTTAAAGTATAAATAACAAAGTATAAACGATTTATGAAGTAGATAGTGAGAATGTTTTAAATTTTAAATTTGATTGGTGATAGGATTGGTTATAATCCACTACTTTTTATGTACTAAAATAAATACAAAAATTTAGAAAAAAGAATAACAAAGTATAAACGGTTTATGAAGTAGATAGTGAGAATGTTTTAAATTTTAAATTTGATTGGTGATAGGGTTGGTTATAACCCACTACTAAATTTTAAATTTGATTGGTGATAGGGTTGATTATAATCCACTACTTTTTATGTATTAAAATAAATACAAAAATCTAGAAAAAAGAATGAGAAGTTTAGAAGCCATTGAGAGGGTCTCTGATAAAAACCCCTTCCTCAATACATATAGATATAGATTAGAATGTTTTTAAAATTTAAAAATTTTTGATACTATTCCCCATCCTCTCTTCCTCCCTACTCCTCCTCCGCCACCTCACTTTTGCCCTACTACCCCGCCCTCTCCCTGGGCCACCTCCTGTCTCTTTCCCTCTTCCTCCAACCTTCTTCTCCTACTCCCCTTTCCTCTCCTCTCATACACTCCCTCTCACCACCCCTCCCCTCCTCTATTTCCCCTCTCCTACCCCTTCTCCTTTTTAGATCTGGTCAACTAGATCTTAGAAGGACAAGGAGGGCAAGGGTACAACAAAGGGGGGGATACCAGAGGGGGAGGGTAGGGGGATGGGCGGTGGTAGAGAGTGTAGGAGAGGAGAGAAGAGGAAAGGGGAGGGGGAGGGAGAAAATGGAGGTGGTTGGGGAGGGAAGAAGTTGAGGTCGGGAATGGCGGAAGGTAGGAGGAAGAGGGAGCTGGTGGTTGGTGACAGGAGGTGAGAGTGGCGGTGGCAAGAGGTTAGGAGTGGTGATATTTATTTAATTATAGTTTTTTCTTGAAGGTGTATTTGGAATTTTTTGGGTTATTTTTGAGCTGTGTTACTGTAGTATTGTATTTAAAAAACTTAAACATGCAAATACTTCATACAGATTCAATGTTTTCCAAGAGTTTTGTCATGATCATATATATATATATGGGTTTGTCTAACGGGTACCCATTTTAGGTGTCATATTTTTGAATTATAAGATTAGTTAGGAAAAGTAAATAAATACAAGAGAGTGTATGTGAGAACCCCAAAAATATATATATGCCTGTGCATATTTCATTTGCATTTCTTTTAATTCTTTAATAAATTTTAGCATTATTTTCACTTGTTTGCAGATAAGTACGTAAAAACAATTTTATGTGAAAAATAATATAATTTTTCTAATTTATGAAATTTCTTGGTTTTGCTAAACTAAAGTAATATCTTTAGAGTTAGATTAAATTTTTCGTCTTAACATAAAATGTTAGAATACTTAAATTCCTTCATGCAAAATTAATGATACTTGAGCCGATTAATCTTATTACTTTAAAATAAATTACTCGAAACTCAATGATTAATTCCAATTAGTTGCTAGCATTATAGGTTAAAAAGGAAATTTTTCACAATAAGTGTGTAAAAATAATTTTATGTGCAAATTGACACACTAGTAGTAAATTATTATTTCGCTTGATTCTATATTACTAAATCGATAAATTTTGAGTTAGACTAACTCTATTTCTTGAGAATAAATAATTGGATATTCTGATAACTAATTTAATCGCTAAATAATGTTAGGAACCTTAATATTAAAGTGTAATCGATAATATTCGATGAAAATGGCTTAAGTATACTAGTGTATAATTAGGCTTTCAAATCACGCTTGGGGATAATTTTGGAGTTAAGTTAGAATGGAGAATTTAAGTTGAGGTTAGGGAGCAAAGTGAAAAGACTAAAATGCCCTTGCAACCACAACATTTCCATGCAAGCCAAACAAACCCTCTGACAGCATTTTAAATCACCGCAACCATCCTCCAATCACATTTTCACTAATTCTATACGCAACCATCTCGTACACTCAATCCCTTCTCCTAAACCGCGGCACCATACACCTTCCTCTCCATTTCATATCTCAAACCGCCATTCCATTTCCTCTGCACCACTTTTCCGCAGACCACAACACTTCCTCTCTACAACCAAATCTCATCTCTTTCCCTGCCTTAGACCGAGAGTAAATAAGAGAGAGAACCTTGTGAGCTGCCATCTTGTAATCATCGACCAAGAAGAGCTGTCCACGAGCTACAATTTTTTTTTTCTGTTCTGTCCGCGAGCTGAGGGAAGAGACCAGGAGACCATCACACCTTTTCCTCTCCTAGCTGTGGCCATTTCCAACTCCAACCAACCGAAATCAACCCCACCACAACACCACTCCAGCCGCAACTCAGGAACCAGGACCAACCGACCTGCGCTTGAAGCCGAGAGGAAGGAAGGAAAGATCCTAGATTTTCCTGTGTGAGCTTAGCTTGTATCTGAGGTAATTTCTGGACTAATTAAGTTAATTGCTAGTAGATGAAGCCATATCAGAGCTTGCATGAGTTGCTGGTGCAGTCGGATGATGAAATTAAGTCACTAGAAAAATTTCTGTTTTGGCTAAATGGCTCTGCCGAGGAACTGGTTTGGAAATGTAGCATTATTTCTGATTCCTTGCGACAATCTGAGCTCAATTAAATGTTTAACCAACTAAAAACAAGTAGGTTAAGTCATCTAGGAACATGCATGTGAGTTTAGGCAGCCGGATTTGGAATTAAGAAAAGAAGAATTTCTGTTATGCGCAAGTGATGGAACTGCCGAGTGCTTAACTTGATTAATGCAGCTTGATTTGGTTTAATTTTCTTGTTTGAGCTTATAATCATAATTAGCTAGTTAATAACAAGTTAATTAGGCTCTGCAGGTAGTTAATTAATTAGTTTAAACTAGAAAAATAAAATCAAAATGCAACCTGCCTCATGCATGTTCATCCGAGCCAAGCTGGAATAATTTTTAGAAATTTTGATGTTAATGGCTGTTATTTGAACTCGATTTCTAAACTGGAAATGTTAATCAGTGGTTAAGCATCTGCATATTGAATTTGAGCTCCTAACACCTTGACTTAACCAAGGAAAATCTGGTTTTAGAACCATTGTATTGCTGGAAATTTTGAGAACAGCCGTGAGGTTTAAACCTGGAAATTTTGGGGTTTGTAACCATGGTTTAAACTCAACTCTTGAACTGGAAATGTTCATTGTTTAGCTAAGTAATTGCATGAGGAAGTTGAGAGTTTAATAGCATGTTTTAACCAAGAAAATAAAATGAAAACTGAAAGTTTCTTCATGCATGTTCATCCGTAGCTAGCTGGACAGATTTCTGGACTTTTGGGATGTTTGAAGCTGTTATTCGAATTCGATTTTTAACCAGAAATGTTAATTAGTTAGCCAAAGGTTCACATGATGAATTTGAGAACCTAAAACCATGTTTTAGCCAAGGTTGAGTTGGAATCTCAGCTTGGTTTTTAGATTTTTCTTTGAAACATAATGGTTGGAAATGCCTGGAATATGTTGTTTTGGAGTTCTATAAGAAATGTATGGATGGTTTGAATAAAAACCTTATGGTGCTAAAAGAGAAAAAGGAGTTTTTCACAAGTGAAAAATGAATTTTCAGATTTTCGGATTTTACTGACCAGTCTCAGAAAAATGCTTGTATCTTGGTGTAGGAAAATCCGTTTAAGGTGCCGTCAGTGGCATTTGAAACTAGAATCATAGGTCTTTGTTCTGTAGAAATTTCATATTTTTCCTCCATATGTACTGCTGTCCGTGACTCCTCAAAGTAGACTGTCCTGCTTGAATGTCCTGTTTCTTCATGAAACTGAATTTTGACTTGGAGCGAACATTTAGCTTATTTGTGATTTGAATTCCTGATTGAATTGTGGTTGGAAGTGATTGATGGTTGTCAAGGGCTAATGATTGATGAAGCCCTTGGCCATTTGAATGATTTTATAAATGTTAAAGGATGATGAACTTTAATTGCTGGAATTTCTTGGAGGCCTTACCTTCATTTTGTTTTAGTTAAAATGTGATATGAACTTGCCAAAACCAAGTGCTAATGATTGACGAAGCCTTGGTCATTCGTTTTATTCTTGATTAGAATTGAATCTGTTGAAACCTAGGGCTAATGATTGACGAAGCCCTAGTGAGATTTCTATTTGAAATGTGAGTTGGTTATATTGACAAATCTGAAATATTATGTGCTTGTAAATCGGAATCGTAAGGAATCCATTTTGGTCCTGTGAACTTGAGAAGTTTTTTTTTTAAGCAAGCTATTTAAATATATCTTCACTCTAGTATGGTACGATAAAACTTAGCACTGTATGTTAAAGTTAGAAATTTCGTGTCGGGATTTTCTAAACCTTGCCAACTCGATATTTCTCCTTTAAGCGTAAACTAGCCTTATTACTTTTAGAAAATGATTTCACTAGTTTTAAAACCCTAAGTCTTGATCTATTTCCTTTTCTTTCCTTAAAATTGTCCCTGGCTAATTGTCTAGAGGAAAATTTCCAAAATACAAGATTTTAGTGACTTTAACTAAAAATAGCAGAAAACTTCCTCGGCAAGAAATTTTATTCTAAATAAAATAGTACTAGCCGCACTCGTATAGAGAAAAATATTTTTAAGGAAAGCCATATAAAATATTTCCTACTTTTACTAAATTTCAATCCTAAGTGGATGGTCGAATTGTTTCAAGAAAATAATACTAGTTACCCTTTTCTGAGGAAAAGTATCTCAAGGAAAACTATAAGAAACATTTTTACTACTTTTGTCAAGTTTCAACTTAAGTAGATTCCTGAATTTACTATGGGAAGTAAACTGGTAATATATTAGATAAATCTCGACTTGTATAAGCTTAAAAACTGAATAGAAACTTATAGTTTCAAAATTTTGGTATTCTAGGATATTGCGAGGACGCGGAATTCGATTCCCAATTTGACATCTGAACTTCACTCTTGGTGAGTGTCCCTGCTTGTTCTATGCTTACCTGATTAATGCGCTTTCTCGGCTTGATATGTGATATTTGGAAATATGGTTTTGATCCATCGAAGTGAGCTATGTGTACTTTACCACATTAGCCGTTCGAGTGGTGACTTGCTTGAAATGTTTTCGTGAATATCCTGCTTGCACTATCTACATGCTGGACGCAACGTCGCTGGGTGAATCCCTCGACCAGTCTATACTAATCTCTTGCTGGACGCAACGTCGTTGGGGAAATCCCTCGACCAGTCCCAGGTATACTCGAGTACTACCGCTCTCATTTATTTTGTCGTGCGGGCCCGGAGCTAGGGTATGTTCGGTGGCCGGAGCTAAGAAAAATAAGAGTATCTACGTGGACTTTAAGTAGTGAGAGTTGACGGAGGGTCGACTACGGTAATTTCTGATCAAGCAAGGAGAATGGCTCCTGAGAGCCCCTGTATCCTACCTTGTGCTGTTACGCGCTTTCCTATTTGTTTACTTTAATTAAAATCGATACGTGATATTTGCTTTATCTGATTGCATGTTTTGGGGCACCACTGAGCTTTAGCTCACCCCACGTTTAATTGTTTTCCTTGACAGGTTCTGGAAATTGAAAGCTTTGAAACTTATCCATGTTTCCTTTTGGGATGTATTTGTATACTATGACTATTTGTGTGGGTTGTAGTGTGTTAAATTTGGATAATGTACTTTTATTTTGGATTGCCACTTGAAGCTGGAAAATGTGTAAAACTTAATTTGGATGCTTGGCTTGATTGTTGTATTTTGTTGTATGAATTTTTTTCTTAGTTGGGACGGTACGATTCTATTCCGCAGTTCGTAACGCGTGAAATGTTTAGGAGCCGTCGTTTGGCTATTTTAAATCACTGCTATCTCTGAAGTTAATGTGATTTTAGTGACGGTCTTCTTCGGAGGAATTGTTTTGTAATAGATTAGGTTATTCTTCGAAAGGTTTTGGGTTAGAATGCTTGAGTGAGTCCTGGCGAGAGTTGGGCAGACGGCCCGCCAACCCTTTGGTTCGCCTTAGGGGGAAGTGGGGTCGCCACAGTGTAGGTAAGATTAAATAGAAAATTATATAAATGTAAGGAAATGTAATAATTGTTAATATGTATACATACATGGTAGATTAGGTAAATTTTAAGTGTGTTAACGAATGTTCAATAGACACCCATTAGAAAAATCCTATATATCAAGATATAAAAGTACCAAGCTCAAGTTACTGTAGCAATTGTGGTCCGGTTATTGCAGTAATTTTTATCAATTTGAGGGGCCTTTGGTTACGGTGGTGCCAATAACTATTCTTCAGTGGGTGCTCTTAGTGGGTGTTGTTGTTGGTGCCTGCGTGGCGCTATATTGTATATGGTGCGTTCGGTCATTATTGAGCTGGCTACAGGAAATATGTTCATTCTCGTAGTGGACGTTGGCTTGTATCCATTTAAAATTTTAGTTGCTTTTGTTGTTTCATTTTGCTCTGCTTCGTTCCTGCTTAGAGTTGCTTTTGTTGTTTCCTTTTGCTCTGCTTTGTTCCTGCTCAAACTTTGGGTCATTTGTATTCTGATTCTGTTCTCAAATGACTTTGACTTATTTGTATTATGCTCCTCTTTCTCAAATGCTGGATTGATGTGAGTTCGCTGGATGAGTGATATCAGTCAGTATTTTTTTGGATAATGGAGAGAATTTTGCAAACTTACTATTGCATGAGTTTTGATGGATCTTGATTTGTTGCAAAATTGCTATTGCACGAGCCTTGATGTATCCTGGTTTGTTATTGATTCATTAGCTGTTAGTTTGTGTTGTACACAACGTTTATATGTCATTGCATGTTAGTCTGTTATTTTTTCTTTTGTATATGTTGCATGCATGGGGATTAGTTTTTGTTTTTTATTATTTTTTGTTTTTTACCATATCAGTCAGTTTTTTTTTGGATAATGGAGAGAATTTTGCAAACTTACTATTGCATGAGCTTTGATGCATCTTGATTTGTTGCAAAATTGCTATTGCATGAGCCTTGATGCATCCTGGTTTGTTATCGATTCATTTGCTATTAGTTTGTGTTGTACACAACATTTATATGTCGTTGCATGTTAGTCTGTTATTTTTTCTTCTGTTCTTCTGTATCTGTTGCATGCATGAGGATTAGTTTTTGTTTTTTTATCATATTAGTCAGTATTTTTTTTTATAATGGATAGAATCTTCCCAAATTCTTCCGTGGGATCGATTCTTTGTTTAATGACAGATGCATATGGTTCTTTTGTGACATCTTTCTCTATGCAAGTTGGCTAGCTACGTATAGTCTTAAAATTCAATTTTTTACTATTTTATGTTTCGCTTTTAGTTTTTCCAAGCTTTGTTCTCTGTTTTCATTGCCGTTCTGTTGTCTGTATTGGTTTGTAGCAATGCTTATCATTGGTATTAATTTCGTATTAACTCCTTTTGATTTTCAGGAAGAAAAACATACATGGTAGCGTACTATTAGGTTTACAGCTTGCAGTTTGAGGTCTTGGATGCTATAAGGTGCACATATAAATCTTTATAATCAGCAATTACAAAAGGATTTAGGTATTATATAGCTTTCATCAAATTTGAGTCTATTTGTTTTTGCTACGATTTGTGCCAGTCGCGCCCCATTTTTTCGCGATGAAAAATAATAGGTGTTTACAAAACATGTGATTTTATTTAAAAATAGGTGAAAAAGGACCTAAAATGGGACTTTTAAAAAATGCGACCATTTGGGTCCAAAATTTAGTCTAAAAGGGTTTTTAAGAAAAATAGGAGTCGCCACTTGGTATTGAGTTTGGGTATACCAAGTCACCCAAAAAAATATTTTTTGACAAAAATAAAATAAAACAAAAGTCTTTTTGACAACTCCAGGTCTTTGAAAAAACAAGAGAAAATGGGTTCGGGAGTCACGGTTGAAGAAAGGGAAGGCAAAGGTTCGATTAACTCAAACCTAAGGCACCCTTTCAATCTAGTCTAATCTAGTTGCGAGATTTAGTCAAAATTTTCCTAATCTAACCCTTAATTTTATCACGTTTGAATGTTTCCGACATGGATGCAAATCTAAATTTATAAAAATATCGAAAGGGACAAAATGTTCATTCAAGGGTTTAATTGAACCAATCGCATTAATTGTGAAGGCCAAAATAATTTCTTGAAGGTGTCACGAGTATGCAAATGATGAAATTAAAAGAAAAGAAAAGAAATTAAATTATATACATAGATATAAGTGATCAAAGAAAAAAAAGGAATGCAACATAAAGGGTACGGGAGGCAAAAACTTGTAACATAATTTTTTTAGAGAAAAATGCAGTTTTGGTACCTAAACTTTGACACATGAGCGGTTTTAGTCCCCAAATTTTGGACGAAAACAAATTTGGTATCTGAATTTTCAAATTTTGAGCACATTTAGTACCCTTGACAATTTTTTCCTAAATTGTTATCGAAAAAAGTCATGTGACAGTCACATGTCCGGCCACTATTGTATAAAAAATGTCAAAAAATGTCAAATGCGATTCTAATACTAAATCCATGGACTAAATAACATGGACTAAAAATGTCAAAAAATCCATGGACTAAAAATGTCAAAAAATCCATGGACTAAATAACATCACATGATTCATTTAAAAAATAAAAGAAGAAGGAAACGATGTAAAACTCTGCCGAACTCATTTCTATCTGTATTCCATCCTCTCTCTCTCTCTCTCTCTCTCTCTCTCTCTCTCTCTCTCTCTCTCTCCAAAAGAAAACCTAAGAACCAAACTTCAACAAAAATTCAAGTTAGGCATGGCGTGATCCAGCATATGTCGAAGACATCAATTTCTTATTCCCGGTTCGTCAAAAAGCATGAATGCAATGGATTCTACTTTCAAAAGGCTAGAATCAAGACAATAAAGATTGATCTTGATACTTGTGTTCTTATAGTTGCTTTTGTTCTTGGTGGCAATCAATTGACTCATGTGATTTTATTTAGTTCTTAGGTTTTTTTATTACATTATTAGTCCTTAAACTTAATACTTAGTATTAGAATGTCATTTGACATTTTTTTGACATTTTTATACAATAATGGCTGGACATATGACTGTCACATGACTTTTTCCGATAGCAATTTGGGAAAAAAATCGTTAAGGGTACTAAATGTGCTCAAAATTTGAAAGTTCGGGTATCAAATTTGTTTTCGTGCAAAATTTGGGGACTAAAACCGCTCATGTGTCAAAGTTTGGGTACCAAAACTGCATTTTTCTCATTTTTTTATACAGGGATTAATGGGATATTTAAACTAAAAAGTTGTAATCACCCATTTCCCAAGTTCAAAGAATAATTCTCCTAACATAGACAAACAAATGAATTAACTTAAATGAGATGTAATTCTAAATGACATGATTAACACATATAGAGGATATGGGGTAGAGGATAATATAATAGACAATATCATGCAAATGAGAAAAGATTCTAAAAATAAAAAATATGCATGAAAATGTAATGAATATCACACAAAGATGAATCTAACACACGAATGATCTAAGAATCTAGCATTGGACTAGCTAATTTCTAAATATCCCTACTAGCATTGGACTAGCAAGTAAACGGAGGGAAAAGCCACAACTAGCGTTGGACTAGTGTGGTGACGTCATGCATTTTTAATACATAATGAGACAAATAAGGCATAAATTAAAACAAATAAACATGTAAGAGCACGTAGCACATAACACATAAATATAATATCTAAATGCAAAAATCCTAAAAAAAACGGATAAAGCACATAACATATAAGCCACATAAGCATGCAAAAACCTATCTATTACAGTGGGGAATCTAACTACAATCTAAAACAGGGAAATAAAATAAAATAAATCTAGTTATCCTATCTATTACATTTTTTGAGGTATTTAAATGCCTCTCAAATAATTATAAAAAAAATAACTAAACAAATATAAGGAAATTTGAATGAACATTTAAATCAAATAAATAAAACATATAAAAATATATAAACACATAGGAACACGTAGGAGCACATAAAAGCATGTAATTTGACATTTAAATAATAATTGGGGTACCTCCCTTTTGAATTGGTGACTAAATGGAATTCAAATTGCCCTATTTATACTCAAAATGAACAAAAGAATCATGACACTAATTTAATTGAAATAATAATAATAATAATAATAATAATAATAATAATAATAATGAAAATGCTAAATTCACCTTAACATGTCAAACGTAAATAAATTCAAGAACATCTAAAAATTACAGGTTAAACATACTCAAAAGTAACATAATTCGCTATTAAAGAAAAGAAACAATCATAATAAAGAGAGTCAAAATTCAAAAGGGACTAAATTGCAAAAATGAAAAACTTTTGGGGTCAAAATATAATTTTTCAAAGTTTAGGGGCCAAAGTTAAATGAAAGATAACGTTTAGGGACCAAAGTGTAATTAACTTAAGGACCTAGGTAAAAGAAATTTAAGATATTCTGGGCCATAGTCAAACTACTCCAAAGATCAGGGGCTAAAGTGAAAATTTGATTTCTACCTTGGGTAAGAAAAGGCCATCGGGCCATCATTTTATTTCTTTGGGCCGAACACTACCTAAACCCAACCGAAAGTCCAAGCCAAAACACACAAGCCAGCCCGTCTTTTATCACTCAAACCCAACCGAAAATAAAGCATTGGTCTGACCTTCTAACCCAACCGAAAATAAGAAACAAACCCACTAAAAAAAATAAAATTAGCCCAACCCATTTTCCTTTTTTTTCTTTTCTTTCCTTTCTTTCCTTTTTCTTCTCTCTTTTCTTTTTCCTTCTCTTCTTCTTCCTCCCCCTCTTCTCTACCAAGAAAACTGAAGCTTCTCCCTGTGGCGGCTATGGTGGCCTTCGGTGGCGCCGCCGCCACTGGACCGCCGCCGCCGACCTCTCCGGTCACCAAAAATTGCCAAAATACACCCCCACTCCATTTTTCGCGTAGATTCCATTTCCGGAGTTAGTTTTTACAAAAAACGACCCGAAAGTGATCAAATGGCCGAAAACAGTCACGATTTTTGCTTCCTAAAAATAACTAAAATCTCACCCAAAAATTGTAAATTTTATACCAAAACACTACTTGTAATTTCTACAATGCAACTATGTTCTTAGTTTAACAAGAAAACAACAACAAACCACGAATCAAAACAAAACAGCCCAAAAAAGAAAAAAAAAATATTTACATGCCTCTAACGCTCAAAACTTCAAAATACTTAAATAATTCAACATTTTTCAAACCACATACTAACTACACCCGTCTATTTCACTAGAAATAAGCACAAAATATTCACTAGTTTAATTCATTTTCATTATGGTATTTTGTCAAACAATTAGCATGCATAAAAAAAAATCACTCTTCTTTTCCTAATCTGGTTAATGACATTCCCAAATTTTACCAATACAACAATAACCAAGGAAGCCAGCAGAAACGAAAGAAAACTAAACAATGAAGCATTAATTTAACATAACAAAAATAAAACTATACCTTAATAAATATGGAAATCTTTCGGTTGAAGTTTTTTTTTGATGAAGTTTCCAAGCCTTGACCGATAGCTGCCCTCCCTCTTCTTTTTTTTTTTGTTGCGTGCGAGTATTTGAGAGAAAAGAGAGGGAGCCGAGTCTTAGTTTGGGGAAGAAAGAGTGTTTTCCTTTTGTGGTGTTGTCTATTGAGAGAGAGAGCAGAGAGCCGAGAGTGACTTGGGAGGATGAGTGCCTTGCTTCTTCTCTTTTGTGTTTTGTCTGTTGAGAGCCAAGAGTAAAACGAAGTAGAGAGTAAGAGTGGAGTCTTTTTTTTTTCTTCTTCTTGTGTCTGCTTGTTTCTTGTCTTGTGTGGGAGAGAGCCGAGAGAGGAGATTGAGGGAGTAGTTTGTGTGTGTCTTTGGTCAAAAATGATGACTTTTACCAAATGACTAGAAAGGTGAAGAAAGTTGAGTGTAGGAATGGGTTAAGTGTATTTGGTAGGGGAAATGATGAAAATATGTAAGTTTAGTTTGATTTTTTATTTTGATTTTTTTTAATTTTCTTTTCTTAAAATTAACCTACAAAAATGAGAGAGAAGAAAAAAAAAATACACATTAAAATGCAAGAAATTAGACAACTCATTAAATAAAAAAAATTCAAGAAAACATTAAAATTTGACAAAAATTTGGTTTCTACAACTTGCCCCTCTTTGTCTAGAGTTTCGAAGAAACTGAAGACAAAGACGTAGACACCATATTACTTATCTGTCTCTTCTAACTGCACTTGAGTTAAAATAAACAAGCCAACACTTGGCTGAAATTATTGAACAAAAGATGTAATGAAATTACAAAACACGTGACCGAACTCATGTAGAGTTGCCTTCGTATCCCGCCAAGGGAATCAGGTCAAACGTAGTTCGAGTTAAGTGAATCACAATGAAGCAAGTACATTGACCATCTATGATCTTTGCAAAGTCGAAAAAGTCTGAGCTCTCCGAACTTCTAAACATGAAATGCAAAATGAATGATAAAGCATAATTATGGATCAAAATAGTCAAGAAAAATAGGTTGTTATGATTTAGAAAAGATGCATGGAGAGACGCTGTTACGCTCCAAGAAGGGAGGTAGAAGGGTGCGTGGTGGACGCTGAGACTCGTCAATAGAAAATTAAATTTGACTGTACGGAAATAACGAATTGGTGGGATAAGACCCGAGCCCAATAAAATAAAACAGTCAGTAGGATACGACCCGAGCCTTCTGAGATTGGTGGTATAAAATCCAAACCCAACAAAGATAAAAACAACGGTCAGTGGGATAAAACCCGAGCCTGCCGAAGTTGGCGGGATAAAATCCAAATCCAACAAAAATAAAAACCGTTAGTGGGATAAAACTCGAGCCTGTCGAGGTTGGTGGGTTCAGAGGGATAAAACTCGAGCCTGCCGAGGCTGCCGAGGTTGGTGGGTTCAGTGGGATAAAATCCGAGCCTGCCGAGGTTGGTGGGATAAAACCCAAACCCAACGAAAATGAAAACGGTCAGTGGAATAAAACTCGAACCTGTCGAGATTGGTAGGATATAACCCAAACCCAACGAAATTAAAAACGATCAGTGGGATAAAATTCGAGCCTTCCGAGATCGGTGGGACAAAAACCCGATCCCAACATGATATACAAAAGACACGTTAGTGGGTTGAACCCAATGCTAATGGATGTGAAAAAACATAACACATGTTAGTGAATCAATACTCGATGCTAACGGTGATAAAAGACACGTTAGTGAGTTGGACCCGATGCTAGCAGATATGAAAAAATATAACATATGTAAGTGAGTCAATACTCGATGCTAACAGTGATAAAAAACACGTTAGTGGGTTGTACCCAATGCTAACGGATGTGAAAAAATAAAACACACGTTATTAAGTTGTACTCGATGCTAACGGTGATAAAAGACACGTTAGTGGGTTGGACCCGATGCTAACGGATATGAAAAAAACATAACACATGTTAGTGAGTCAATACTCGATACTAACGGTGATAAAAGACATGTTAGTGGTTTGGATCCGATGCTAACGGATATGAAAAAATATAACACAAGTTAGTGAGTCAATACTCGATGCTAACGGTGATAAAAGACATGTTAGTGGATTGAACCCAATGCTAACGGATGTGAAAAAACATAACACACGTTAGTGAGTCAATACTCGATGCTAACGGTGATAAAAGACACATTAGTGGGTTGGACCCGATGCTAACGGATATGAAAAAGCATAACACAAGTTAGTGAGTTGTACTCGATGCTAACGGTGATAAAAGACACGTTAGTGGGTTGGACCCAATGCTAACGGATATGAAAAAATATAACACATGTTAGTGAGTCAGTACTCGATGCTAACGGTGATAAAAGACACGTTAGTTGGTTAGACCCGATACTAACGGATATGAAAAAATATAACACATGTTACTGAGTCAATACTCGATACCAACGGTGATAACAAAAACACGTTAGTGAGATAAACTCGATGCTAACGTTGAAAGATAAAACACACGTTAGTAAGATAAAATCGATGCTAACGGTGATAACAAAAATACGTTGAAAGATAAAACACACGTTAGTGAGATAAAATCGATACTAACGGTGATAACAAAAACACGTTAATGCATGAAAAAGTTCTTGAATAGTGACCTGAAAAATCTTTTCAAAAATTGCCCCAGTTTGCACCAATTTTTGTACAACCAATCATTTGCTTTGCATTGTGGCATTGTTGCTCCTCCTTAAGGCATTGATTCGCACTTCCTTTTCTATTTGAACCCTGAATGTTTAATTGTTGGGCGACATTCCATGACTTTATTACAAAAAATGATTTTCTCCAGTTTTGCTATGTGAAACAATCAAAATAATACCACCCACCATTCGATCCGTCTGGCTTTCGAGAAACGTGTAAACATAAGTATTTTGGTTTTTTTTCCCTCGATGCTGTCAAACCCGACCTTGCACCACAAATTGCATTCTGATTGCCTTAGTTTCCAATGCTAATTTAACATGAAAAACTTATACATATGCACCTTTCGATAAATCGAGAAAACTGTCATTTGATAAAATCCAATGAGACAAATGAAACTATGCAACACCCAAAGAATTTTTATACAAAAATGTCAAAAATTAAAGTAATGCAAAAAATAACCATCGACTCGTATTGAAAGAAAAAGATAAATTTAGAGAAATGAATCACAAATCCAGCAATCTATGTTGATGACCAAAATACTTTGGCCTCTAACAAAGTGCCCCGTTTGAGCCTTTTGGATATCGTCCGTCCGAAATTCAATGCCAGAAAAAAAATCACGGTGTGAAAGGGAATCCCAATGAACTGAGTCACCATTGCTTTCTTTGTGCAACCCTACCTTAGCAGCATTTCGGGTTTTCACCAAAATTACCCTCCATCCTTTTGTTTTTGTTTTTCTTTCTCTTTTTCCCTATTTTCCTTCTTGATTTTTTTTTCTTTTCTCTTTTAAAGGCGTCCTTGCGGGTTTTTCCATGATGAGCAGCGTCAACCTCACACTTAATCAAATCGGAAATACATCTAAAAAATTCCTTGGCATCAGTATATGAACATTATTTGTCAATTAATTAGCAAATTTCTTGACAGAGATATTGCAAAAAACAGAAGTCAGGACTTTCGACTTTTATAATGGGGTCAGGAGGGGTGCTTAGAAAAGTTAAGACTTGAAAGTGGATTTCAAAAGTGGTTTAAATGATCTGAGATCGCATTGTTGCATCAACCCTATATTAGAGTCAAATCAAGACTTGCCCTAGTTCATTCTTAACTGATGTTCTATTTTCTTTCATTTTCTTTTTTTTTCGGCCTTCTGCCATTCCTTTGAAATTTTTAAACTTTGCCCCAGTCTATTTTTAACTGAGATTTTCTTTTCTTTCATTTTCTTTTTTTTTTCGGCCTTCTGTCATTCTTTTGAAATTTTTAAAATTTACCCCAATCTATTTTTAACTGAGGTTTTCTTTTCTTTTATTTTCCTTTTTTTTCAGTCTTCCTTCAAAAATTGAATTTGCCCCAGTGTGGGGTTTGCGATCCTCGGGGGTTGCCAAATGAAATGATTTATTCTAAAAGTTCAAAAGGGATAATTAAGGATAAAGTGTTTGATTGGGAAAAGAAGAGGGTCTGACTTTTATTCTGTTCCTTACATTAACTCTGAAAGGAAACTTCCATTAATGCGAAATTTCTTGCATGTATCTGAATTAATTGATTGAGGAAGACTCCTCTTCATCCATATCTGTGAAATATAAGTGATTTGTTGGACAATACTTTTCCTTTTTCTTTTCTTTTCCTTTTTTCTTTTCCTCTTTTTTTTTTTCAATAACAAACCCTTTTCAATCTTGCACCGATAATAGTTGCCTTGACATTTTGTCTTTTTTCCGAGTAGTCACGCTGTCTCTTTTATTGTAAGCACAGGTCGCTCCTTTTGACTGCATTTGGTTACTTCTCATTAAATAAAGATTATTGTTCTTGACACTGCTTTCCATCGGCCTCCCTTTTCTGCTTTTTATTGAAGCGACCACTAATTTTATTTTCTTCATCTTGACCCGCATTCGGTCTGAGTTCCTCCTTCGAATCTCTTTGAAGTATGTTCGGATACCTCCTCGCTATTCCTCTCATTTTCAATTTTGAAATCCCATTCATGCAGTATCGAGATTGCAGCCATCAAATTCCAGAATGGTAATATCCAAAGGGTTAAGAGATTTTATTCTGGGCCATCTGAAAAAAATGTGTAAGTGACAGTACATATAAAAGTGTACATTTTATTGCATTTCAAGAAAAAAACCAAACTTAATATCATGTTACTTGCTAAACAAAACGTGTCTTCAAAAGTCACTTGATTGAAAAATATTTACAAAAAATATAGTTAAACAAAAGACACACGCATGAACGATTTTTCATTGGCTTTAACTAAAACAATTCCCCAAATTTATCAAAACTTCCCTTTAGGAGGGAGGAATCTCACTAATTCAGCTCCTTCCCAAATTTTTAAATTTCTTCATTGGGGGTAAATGCCGTGATGGTGTCCTTGTGTTCAGGAAAAGGATTCGTACTTGTGCTCGGTCTTTGTTCTTCCCTTTTCCTTAACACTATATCTTCTGCTTCGATCATGTACTGCATCTTATGTTTTAGAACCCAACAGTTACCAGTCGAGTGATCAGGTGCTCCAGAATGGTAGGCACAAGCGGCTTGAGGGTCGTACCCAGTAGAGAAGCCTCGACGAGGGTAGTTTGGAAGAGGTATGTCATCAATTTTACCGGCGGCCTTAAGCTATTCGTACAGTTGGTCAATAGGCCTGCCTAAATTGGTAAAAGTTCGAGATCGACCGGAATTTTGTATTTCATTGGTTTGTGGATGGTGGTAGGTCTATTTATTTGGTGGAGCAGGTCTAGGATTATAAAGAGCGCGAGATCTAGTTTGAAAGTTAGGTGGAGAAATATGAAATTGTATTGTGGGTGTGTTTGAATAATTTGGTCGGGGTCGATGATGGTTAATGGTAGTACGATAGATAGGTCAAGGGTGTGACTGGTATGAATTATGGGATGGATAAGTGGGGTATTGTTGGTACCTACGTCGGAAAGAAGGGCCTTGGTTCCAGACAAATGAAGTTTCCTCCTCTTTCTTCTTGAACTGGGATTTCTTACTACTGCCGTCTTGATTTTGCATCGCTTCCAATTGTAATTTCAGAACTGACACATTAACAATCTTTCCTGCTCTCACAAACTCATCATACTCTTCCAATTTATTAACAATTTCTGCGAAGGAACATCCAGTCATGCGAAAAATCTCCTCAAAATAGGGCAGGTCATGAGCTTTAATAAATGTACGCACAATTTCATCTTCAGTCATGGGGGGGGGGTTCCACCTTGGCAGCCAATTTCCTCCATCTTTTTGCATACGTCTTGTGATCCTCAGATGGTTTCCTTTTAGTTCCTTCCAGTATGGTCCTCGTTGCAGCCAGCTCGCAATTGTATTCGTATTGCCTTACAAAAGCGGTTGATAAGTCCAGACATGTCCTCATATCCTCGGGCTTCAAATTGGAATACTAGTCCAGTGCATCGCCTTTTAAGCTTTTAGGAAACAAACGAACTAGCAGATTCTCGTCATCTATTGGCTTGCCCAACTTGTTGGCAAACATTCGGAGATGCGCCTTGGGGTTGTCCGTTCCGTCATACTTGCTAAACTTGGGTGCTTTAAAACCCACAGGTAGTTGCATGTCAGGAAACAGGCATAACTCGTTATAATCCAAGCCCCCTTGTTTGCTCAAACCCTGACTCTTCCTCATGAATTCATCAAATCGATCCAACCTTTTTAGCAAATTCTTGTCAATTGGTGCGGAGGATCCCCCAGCTTCAACTTTCCCTTGGGCAACGGTATCCAGCGTGAATGGTTCAGCAGTGAAATAGTAATATGGCCCTTGAGGTTCAAGTGGCATGTTCAGATTTACAGATGGATGATTTTGAAAAATTTGGGGGTGAGGAGGATTGGCTTGGGTAGCGGGTGCACGGGTATGTGGTAGGCCATGAGTGGAATAAATAAAAGTTTCTTTAGGTGGATTTGCAAAATGTGGAGTAAAGGAGGTTTGAGTATAGGGTAAAAGTATTGGTTCAGTTGGATTGGCAGGTAAGGGTTCCGGCTGGACACCGCCGCTGCTACCAGTGACTAACTGATCAATTACACGTCGTTGTGCGGTCATTTCCTTATTCAGCTCATTGAATCTATTTAGCACTTCGCTCAGTTGAGCTCCCAAATTTACCAAGTCAGTTGATGATGTCGTTACAGGCCTATCGGACGATTCCGGGTGTGTACTCATGTTTACAATATTTCTTGAACCTCATCTACGTGATCGTGTAATGATGGGGTTTCTTTGTGTAGCTATATTTGAAAAATACCTGACATTTTTAGAAAATCCTATTTAGCATCATCTCTTGACCGGCTTTTGGCAAAGCAAGAAAAGAAAGAAAAGAAAAGAAAAAGACACGAGTTAGTATATATTCAGGTAATTCGGATGCATGCCCTATTGGGGGACCTTTTTTACGCCAAGGATTGGCCTAGCATGAAAATGCAATCCTTCAGAGCAGGCACTATACAATACCTGATGGATCCGATCGACTTATTGAGATTCGAATAAAAGACAATTTTAAAAAATTTGGCTAATTGGAGTGACAAGAGACAATTTGTCTTAACAAAACGAGGACAAAGTCCGAATGAATTGATTATTTTGATTCACACATAAAGTGATATTAAAAATCAATTTAGGGTCAAAAACTTATTTTTGAAAGGATTGAAATGTCTCGATTAGTTTCTTCGGTGAAGCATAGATCGAAATTTTAAAAGAGAATAAACGGATTAAATGGATCGAATGAAATTGATGGTTAGTTCAATAATTGACTGGATTATCCTAAAAGTGAATAAATTGGTCAAACGGATTGGATAAAATTGGTCGAGGGTGTGACTGGTATGAGTAATGGGATGGATAAGTGGGGTATTGTTGGTACCTACGTCGGAAAGAAGGGCCTTGGTTCTAGACAAATGAAGTTTCCTCCTATTTCTTCTTGAATTGGGATTTTTTACTACTGCCGTCTTGATTTTGCATTGCTTCCAATTGTGATTTCAGAGTTGACACATTAACAATCTTTCGTGCTCTCACAAACTCATCAATACTCTTCCAATTTATTAACAATTTCTGCGAAGGAACATCCAGTCATGCGAAAAATCTCCTCAAAATAGGGCGGGTCTTGAGCTTTAATAAATGTACACACAATTTCATCTTCAGTCATGGGGGATTCCACCTTGGTAGCCAATTTCCTCCATCTTTTTGCATACGTCTTGTGATCCTCAGATGGTTTCCTTTTAGTTCCTTCCAGTGTGGTTCTCGTTGCAGCCAGCTCGAAATTGTATTCGTATTGCCTTACAAAAGCGGTTTTATAAGTCCAGCCATGTCCTCATATCCTCCAGTTTCAAATTAGAATACCAGTCCAGTGCATCGCCTTCTAAGCTTTCAGGAAACAAATGAATTGGCAGATTCTCGTCATCTATTGGCTTGCCCAACTTGTTGGCAAACATTCGGAGATGTGTCTTGGGGTTGCCCGTTCCGTCATACTTGCTAAACTTGTGTGCTTTAAAACCCACAGGTAGTTGCATGTCAGGAAACAGGCATAACTCGTTATAATCCAAGCCCCCTTGTTTGCTCAAACCCTGACTCTTCCTCATGAATTTATCAAATCAATCCAACCTTTTTAGCAAATTCTTATCAATTGGTGCAGAGGATCCCCCCGCTTCAACTTTCCCTTAGGCAGTGGTATCCAGCGTGAATGGTTCAGCAGTGAAATAGTAATATGGCCCTTTTGGTTCAAGTGACATGTTCAGATTTACAGATGGATGATTTTGGAGAATTTGGGGGTGAGAAAGATTGGCTTGGGTAGCGGGTGCATGGGTATGCTGTAGGCCATGAGTAGAATAAGTAAAAGTTTCTTCTGGCGTATTTGCAAAATGTGGAGTAAAGGAGGTTTGAGTATAGGGTAAAAGTATTGGTTCAGTTAGATTGGCAGGTAAGGGTTCCGGCTGGACACCGCTGCTGCTACCAGTGACTAACTGATCAATTACACGTCGTTGTGCAGTTATTTCCATATTCAGCTCATTGAATCTGTTTAGCACTTCGCTCAGTTAAACTCCCAGATTTACCAAGTCAGTTGATGATGTCGTTACAGGCCTATCGGACGATTCGGGGTGTGTACTCATGTTTATAATATTTCTTGAATCTCGGCTACGTGATCGTGTAATGATGGGGTTTCTTTGTGTAGCTATATTTGAAAAACACCTGACATTTTAGAAAATCCTATTTAGCATCATCTCTTGACCAGCTTTTGGCAAAGCAAGAAAAGAAAAAGACACGAGTTAGTATATATTGAGGTAATTCGGATGCATGCTCTATTGGGGGACCCTTTTTACGCCAAGGGTTAGCCTAGTATGAAAATGCAATCCTTCAGAGCAGGCACTATACAATACCTGATGGATCCGATCGACTTATTGAGATTCGAATAAAAGACAATTTTGAAAAGTTTGGCTAATTGGAGTGACAAGAGACAATTTGTCTTAACAAAACGAGGACAAAGTCCGAATGAATTGATTATTTTGATTCACACATAAAGTGATATTAAAAATCAATTTAGGGTCAAAAACTTATTTTTGAAAGGATTGAAATGTCTCGATTAGTTTCTTCGGTGAAGCATAGATCGAAATTTTAAAAGAGAATAAACGGATTAAATGGATCGAATGAAATTGATGGTTAGTTCAATAATTGACTGGATTATCCTAAAAGTGAATAAATTGGTCAAACGGATTGGATAAAATTGACGATTTATTCAAAAATGACTAAAGTGTCCTAAAAATGAATAATGAATTGGATTGAATTGATGATTTATTCATAATTGATTGGATTGTCCTAAAAAATGAATAAACTGGTAAAATTGATTGGATGAAGTTGACGATTTATTCAAAATTGACTGGATTGACCTAAAATGAATAAATTGGTCAAAATGGATTGGATGGAATTGACGGTTTATTCGAAAATCGATTGGATTGCTCCCCCATCTGTAGTTTAAAAACTCACGAAATTTGTTGCAATGCATTAATCTATGAGCCTTCTAAAATCAAGATTTGACCTTAATATATTTATTTTTCCAACAACAAGGAAATCATTTGTGAATTTCTTCTGTTTAGTGCCCTTACACAAGGGATTTTACCAACTTTGCCAAAATAGCCAAAAAATGATTATTAGATGCTCATATTCTAATGTGCAAAAACTGTCCCATCATTCTCAAAGTCGTCATCGTGGAAGGGATCGAATCCTACCTTACCTTGTGCACTACCCCTTTGGATGGTACAAAAATATAAACGTGCGAGTCTCCTTGGATTATATATTCGAGACAAAAGGTGGCTTATTTCTAACGTGGGATTCCCTATGCGGCATTCCCTCTATGGTTAATGTATGATGACAATTTATTAAGGCATATTAAATATACAATGAAATAATTGAAATGTGACCTAAAAAGTGCACCATTTAAATGTTAGGGTAAGCCTAAAATGATGTGCAGTACATATGCGTATGCAATTAACTAAAATTAAACATGCTTGATATAAAAGGAGGTCTTATCCTGAACGAGTACCATGCCAGGACTCTTATTTCTAAAGTTTGTGTATGCAGAAAAAGAGAAAACAAGAAGAGATTAGTTTAACAAATACTCCCCCCGTTCCATTGAAACTGTCATAATTTCCATTTTGGTCTGTCCCAAAATGTTTGTCACATACTCAAAATGGAAAACAAAAATTCTCTTGTTTCAATTTTTACCCTTCAAGATTCCCTAATTCTTTACTTTTATTAGTGGGGCCCCTTGATTTTCATTTGCTCTCAACTCAAGTTGCAAGACATCCGTGAGATACACATAAGGTTTAAAGTGATGCGTGAGAATCACTCTTTGTTGGCGGATTGCATTTCTTGTAAGTAGCTTTGGCCCCACATGTCATTTTTGTCTTCTTGACTACTGATGACCACACATTCTAGTGGCAAAATCGAAAAACAAAACCGAAACTTAATACTGTGCATAAAACGTTCAGCTCCCAAAGCACGACAAAGTTTTCGGGACAGAGGGAGTAACACATAACACGTTGAGACAATAAATGATACAAGAATGGAAAATAAAGAAAGCAAAGAAAGAGGGGTGGAATCCCTCCCCCCGTGTCTAGTGTTACTAATTGGGTAAAGTTGACTCTATCTTAGGTAATTTCTAATATGGATGTGACGACCCCATCTTCCCCTAAGGCGAACCAGAGGGGTCGACGGACCGCCTGCCCAACTCTCGCCAGGACTACCAACCCAAAACAAGCAAAACGAACCGAACTAGCAAAGAGAAAAAAAATCAATAAAACAAGCGTACAAACCTTCTTAAAAGGTTCTTATCACCACAAAGTCATCACGGAAGAAAGTATAGCTCGCGAGCACTTGAATTGGTCAAGAAAAGGAAACAGAAAAATTTGCCGCGGATGAACAGTAACCGACTGCGTCACTATCCGACCAGAATCTGGCCGGATATCCGGCCGGATTCTCGGCCGGATAGGAGGCAGTGGCTGGACCCCGAAGGGGTCGAAATTCCCCTGTCAATCCGGCCGACAATCCGGCCGGAAGTTGGCCGGATTGCACTGGCCGGATTGCGTCCAGTGGCCAAAATGCCAAATTTTTTTTTTCCCCTGCATATCCGGCCTTGTATCCGGCCAGAAACTGGCCGGATTCTTGGCCGGATTCTGGGCGACAGTTTTGCTAAAATCTTTTCTTCCTTCGTTCGAAAATCGTTGTTCGCCCCAAACACACCAAACACAGACTACAGTTAAGCCAAGACTTAATAAAGGCATATATACAAGAAAAGGAATCACTTATACAAGTCCAAAAGATACTTGAATTCAAATACATTCAAGTTGCAAGTTCTAGAGGAGCTTTACAAAACTAGCTATCTATCTAGCTCAACTCAATCAAAACTTGTTTCCAATCCTGCTCCTGTAAGGAAAACAAAACAACGGGGGTGAGCTTACGCTCGTGAGGTACCAAATGCACAATTTCATGATACAACTAGTAACACATACATAAACACCTTCATACAACCATACACATATAAAAGGATACATGTGACCCTCAAGGGCCGGTTTCCGTTTGCCATACTTGATCGCACATGTTGACACTCCGTCAACCATTTAAACAAACCAAGATCCGTAGACACCACTTCGCACCATTTCCTTCCACCATTCACCCCCTGTTCGGGCCCGCCGCCTCATAGTTCCAAAAGGGTACTACTCGAGTATACCACAAGGTCGAGGAGTTAACACTCCACTCGCCTATCAAGAACCCAAAGGCTCATTAACGAATCGCCCAAGCCCTTGCCGGCTCGACTCGAATAACGGTCTAAGGGCATGAGCTCAATTTCACATTAATATTAAGGCATTGCCCCATCAAATGTCAAAGCATGTATATATACCACTTCACATCCAAACAATAATGGTAAAGGCAAGTAAGTGGTCAAGAGCGATCAAGTACACTCTCGACCCAAATCAAGACATTTATAATCACATAACAAGTATGTTCATCATATACTGGTACACTCACCAAATTTTCAAGCAAGTCACACGTTTGAATCAGGTGTAGGTCCCGGCCCACCGGTACGACCTAAAACAAGCAAATAACCATATTGAAGACTCAAATACAATTCAACGTACAAGTTTAACTTACGAATGCAAGTTGCTCAAAAGCCAATACAATGAAACATTAAGGTGTGGAATGTGAGTAAAAGCCCAAAACTTATCCATTTCTACTCAAATCCTTCTCAAGACAAAACCATCTATATTTCTAACCATTTGGACGGCATAACCCCTTAATTTCTTCACATTTCCAACCTAACCACAAACATTCAACTGCTACCAATACACTTATATCTCACAATTTAGTCCATTCATCCCATTTAAGCCACAATACAATCAAATTACTAGCATATATACCATATATAGAAAAACCCCAATTATACCAAAACCTAAAAACCGAAAATCCTACAAATGCCGAAATTTTCTACAATTAAACACCATTAACACACCAAGGCTCTAAATCAAGCCATATAAATCCACCACACCCAACTCAACCATAAGTTATCATATAAAACAGAAAATTCCTCCATAAATAGAAAATTTCCACAACTCAACCATAACTCTTAAAATAGCCCATAAAATTGCATCTTTAACCTCTATCACCAATAAATTTCATCTTACAACCAAGAAATAAGCATTTCCTAACTTGCTTACCTTACAAATGTTGGATACAAGGTAGATGAGGCCTCTCTCTTCAAACAAAATCCACCAAACACCTCAAACACTCCTAGCAAGCAAGTTTTATGGAAGAATTTGTGAATTAACCGGTTGGATTTCAAGATTTGGCAAGAGATTGAAGCAAAAATTGAAGAACTTTCTTTCTTTCTTTCTTCCTTGTTGGTCGGCAAAGAGGAGGAGAAAAATAAAGAATTTTGGGTCAATTTTTGTTTTAGTAAAGGTGTAGGAAAAGTCAAAAATTCAAGGGCCAATGAAATTGCAACATGTGTTCTTCAAGCTTATCTCAACTTGTGTCTTGTAACACTTACTTAAAGACTCACATCTAATTAACTCCTAACACTAAGTACTAGGCTTCCGTAAATAAAATTTCCCAAAGTTACCTTTCCCGGTACCGATCATTTTAGCGGGTCCCACATGCACTGTACACCTCTAATAGCCCAAACTTGACCTAAACCCAGAATATGCTATAAAATTCACATTTTACCATAAAATTCCCCAGAAAACCTACATATAATAGAAAACCCTAAAATATACTCAAAAGTCCCAAAATAACTGCCCGGAAAATAAGAAAATTTTCGGGGTCTCACACTCTTTCCCCCTTAAGGAATTTCGTCCTCGAAATTTCTCACCTGAGTCAGTAAACAGCTCTGGATATTTGGTTTTCATCTCGTTTTCCATCTCCCAGGTTGCCTCCTCAACTCCGTGGTTCTTCCACAGAATTTTCACCAAGGGAATTTGTTTATTCCTCAGCTCCTTAACTTTCCTATCCAGTATTTGCACAGGTTTTTCTTCGTAAGTAAGGGCCTCGTCAATTTCAATCTCTTCCGGCTGAACCAGGTGAGTGGGATCGGGGTAATACTTTTTGAGCATGGACACATGAAATACATCGTGAATCCGTGACAGGCTCGGCGGTAACTCAAGTCGGTATGCTACTTTTCCAACCCGCTGGAGGATCGGAAAAGGTCCTACGAATCTGGGTTGGAGTTTCTTTCCTCTGCCGGCAGTGACACTCCGCAACGGGGTAATCTTCAAGAATACTTGGTCTCCTATTTCGAATTCTAAATCTTTCCTTCGATTATCGGCGTAGCTCTTCTGACGACTTTGGGCTGTCTGGAGTCTTTGACGAATTAACTTGACCTTTTCTTGAGCATCCTCCATCCAAGGGATAATGGTAGGGTCTAAGATCCTTTTCTCTCCAACTTCATCCCAATAAATTGGTGAACGACACTTTCGCCCATAAAGAGCTTCGTACGGTGCCATTTGGATTGATGAATGGTAACTGTTATTATAGGCGAACTCAACTAAAGTCATGTGTTGTCCCCAATTGCCCCCGAAATCTTGGATACACGTGCGTAACATATCTTCGAGGGTCTGAATCGTCCGCTCTGACTGTCCATCCGTCTGAGGATGGTAAGTAGTACTCAGATTCAGCTTCGTCCCTAAGGTCTCCTGAAACTTTTGCCAAAATCTAGACACGAAACGAGGGTCTCGGTCAGAAACGATACTCACGGGTACTCCATGTAATCGCACAATCTCCTCCAGATATACTTGGGCTAACTTATCCATGGAATACTTCATATTCACAGGTAGGAAATGAGCCGACTTGGTCAATCGATCAACGATCACCCATACGGCATCATGTCCTCTTTGAGTCCTAGGTAGTCCAGAAACGAAGTCCATAGTGATATGTTCCCATTTCCATTCAGGTATTTCCAAAGGTTGTAGCAATCCCGAAGGCTTCTGATGTTCAGCCTTAACTTGCTGACACACTAGGCAGGTTTGCACGTACTGAGCTATCTCTTTCTTCATCTTGTCCCACCAGTACAATTGCCGCAAGTCACGATACATCTTGTTACTTCCTGGATGGATCGTATACTTAGATCGATGAGCTTCCTCCAAAATTTCCCTTCTCAAATCTCTATCATCAGGTACTACGATTCGATTTCTAAATCTTAAAATCCCTTCAGAGCTCAAATTAAAATCGGAAATTTCCCCTTTCTTCACCTTTTCTATCCAATTTTGAACCGTCGGATCTTTAATTTGAGCTTCCTTGATCTTTTCCAAAAACACCGACGTCACTTGGATGTTCCCAAAGATTATCCGATTAGGCTCCAGCTTTGGATTCCATTCTCCTACAGCTCCCAATAATTCCCATTCTTTCACCATCAATCCAGAAATTTGAATTTTTCTACTTAAGGCATCGGCTACCACATTAGCCTTACCAGGATGGTAATTAATCGTATAATCGTAATCCTCCAAGAATTCCATCCAACGACGTTGTCTCATATTCAACTCCTTCTGGGAAAAGAGGTATCTAAGGCTCTTGTGGTCCGAATAAACTTCAAAAGTTACTCCGTACAGATAGTGTCTCCACTTTTTCAGAGCGAAGACAACTGCGGCCAATTCTAGGTCATGAATGGGATAATTTTGCTCATGAGTTTTCAACTTCCGGGAAGCGTAAGCTATTACATTTTGATGTTGCATTAATACACACCCCAAACCTTCTTTGGAGGCGTCAGTGTAAACAGTAAAACCGTCCGGACCGTTAGGTAAAGCTAGAATAGGGGCCATAGTTAATCTCCTTTTCAGCTCTTGAAAACTGATCTCACACTTATCACTCCACAGGAATTGTCCACCCTTTTTGGTTAGATCGGTTAAGGGACTGGCAAGTTTCGAAAAATCTTGGATAAATCGCCGGTAATAACCTGCCAACCCTAGGAAACTCCGGATCTCAGTAGGGTTATTGGGTCTCTTCCACTCAGTTACCGCTTCTACCTTGGCCGGATCCACAGCAATCCCTTCCTTTGAAATCACGTGCCCCAGAAAAGCAACTCTTTCTAACCAGAATTCACATTTGCTAAATTTGGCATACAACCGGTGCTCCCTCAGGGTTTGTAGGACCTCTCTCAAATGTTTTTCATGTTCCTCACGGGTTTTTGAATAAACCAATATGTCATCGATAAAAACAACGACAAATCGGTCGAGATAAGGTTTGAAAATTCGATGCATGAGGTCCATGAAAGCAGCAGGGGCATTGGTCAGTTCAAAAGGCATCACGGCAAATTCGTAGTGCCCATACCGAGAATTAAAGGCGGTTTTAGGCACATCTTCTTTTCTAATCAATAGTTGGTAATACCCCTGTCGAAGATCTAATTTCGAGAAGATCACTGCACCTTGTAACTGATCAAATAACTCGTCAATGTGGGGAAGGGGGTACTTATTCTTAATGGTCACGTTGTTCAACCCTCGGTAGTCGATACATAGTCTCAAGGTCCCGTCCTTCTTCTTCACAAAAAGAACAGGTGCCCCCCAAGGTGATCCACTCTCGTGAATAAACCCTCGCTCCAGAAGGTCTTGCAGCTGTAATTTCAGCTCTTTGAGTTCCGCAGGTGCCATTCGGTAAGGAGTTTTGGAAATAGGGGAAACCCCTGGCAAAAGGTTGACCTCAAACTCAATCTCTCGTTCTGGAGGCAGATTCACTAACTCGTCAGGAAAGACATCGGGGTACTCACTCACTACTGGAACATCTTCTATTTTCAATCTGTCGACCGGCGTGTTTATAAGAAAAGCTAGGAACCCTTGCGCCCCTCTACTCAATAATTTCCTAGCGCGAATACCCGAGATCATAGCGGATGAGGCTAGACTACCCCTCACATCTAACCTCAAAGTTGCCTCCCCAGGAATACGAAATTCTACTATTTTCCTCTTACAATCCAGTTGGGCATCGTAGCGAGCCAACCAATCCATGCCCAATATCACATCGTATCCCTTTATGGCTAAACTTATCAAATTTCCCAGTAACTTCCTCTCACCTACCCAGATCTCACAATTCGTATACATCTTGCTAGAAATCAAACATTGGTCCCCCGTAGGAGTACTAACTTCCAGCTCAAAGGGAAGAATAACAGGGTTTATATCAAGTCCGCACATAAACTCGGGGTTAACGAAAGAATGGGTAGCTCCAGGATCTATCAAAATTCTAGCTAGGCGGTGGAAGACAGGAATCGTACCTTCCACTACCTCGGCGGAGTCAGGGACTGGCCGTTGTTCAATGGAGTACACCCGTGCAGGTACCTTTGGTTTGGTACTGTCTACCCGGGATTGGCTTGAGGTAGCCTTAGATGTCACCGGGGTAGTTCCTCTCGCGTCACGTGCCTGGACCGGACAGTTGGCGAACCGGTGCTCCGCACTTCCGCACCGCAAACATTTATTCTGCTTCCTCCAGCAGTCGTCCTCCGTGTGATTGGGTTTTCCACAGAAGTTACACGGACCACGCGCTACAGTGGCGGAACTCCCTTGGGTGGTGTTTCTCGGCGGCCCTCGACCTAGTTGGCTTCCTCGGAAAAAAGCCCCTCTAGCAGGACTCGAAAACCGTCCCCCTCCAGCTCCCCTTCCAAATTTAGGAGGGGGGGGTACTCTTATCCCCTTGAGTTGAGCTACTCCCAGCAGCTCCCCGCTTTCGATTTTGGAAGTTTCTTACCTGGAGCCTCGCATTCTCGGATCGTAAGGCCTTCTCAACAGCATCACTAAAAGTAGTGATTTGGGCCACGGCCAAATCCTTTTGGATCTCTACATTAAGCCCTTGAAGAAAACGCCTCGCCCTTCTTTGTTCCGTCAAGATGAGCTCAGGGGCAAACTTAGACAAGCGCGTAAATTGGCTCTCATATTCGGCCACTGATTGTGCGCCTTGGCGTAGACGAATAAATTCGTCTTCTTTTTTCTCCTGAACCAACGGCGGAAAGTACTTGGCATAGAATTCCCTTACAAAATTCGTCCAAGTCCTTGGTGTCTGTTCTCGCTCCCATTTTGTCCGGATAAGGTTCCACCACGAGCGAGCAGCCCCTTCGAGTTGGAAAACCGCAAAGGTCACTTGTCTCTCTTCCGAGTAGCGTAGGGCGGCAAAAATGTCTATCATCTTCTCCAACCATTGTTCTGCCACATCCGAATCGGGCCCTCCGAGAAATTTAGGTGGAGAAAATTTTTGGAATCGTTCGAGAGCTCGATCTTCGCTCTCGACATGATTTCCAGGGTTTCCGGGGTTTCCAACTGGAGGATTAGGATTGGGGCCCTGTTGCTGTACTACCTGGGCTAATAGATCGGTCATCCGCTGGATAGCAGCGGCTACCTGAATATTGGGATCGACTTGGAGTTCAGGATTGGGTTCGGGCACTGTAGTTCCCGTACCCTGTTCAGGGGTGGGCTGTCTACCCCCACGTCCTCTACCTCGGCCACTACGCGTGCCTTCCATCGTTCTAGCTTAACCAAATAACCAAGATAAACACATAAGTAGAAATATAACATGAAAAGGTACACATTCCTGTGCATAACAATAAACATGAACACTTAGCCAATAGGTACTTCATAAAACACTTAAACACATAACACATAGTCATAACATTTTCACCAAGATTAACCATATATATACCAAAACAGTCGTTCAAGTACAAACGAGGAAATCCTCTTGCGGAATGGCCATACAAAAGTCATATACACAAAACTAGTCCACTATGCAACATGACTAGCTAAGGTTCTTCCCGACCTACCATTCCGTCGTTCCTATATATACAAGAGTCAAAAACATCCAAAATGGCTTGAAAGCCAGGCCCTAGCCTACCGTGGGACTAGAGGACCCACTCGCTTGAGTGGATCCACCACCAACCCCGCCTCGTACACTAGAGCACTCGTCACTCTCGTCCTCTAATAGGTCATCACAAAGGTTCAGAATCGATCCGGCTCTCTCCTTCAGTTGCCTTGCCCTCTTAACCATTCGCTCACATGCCTCTCCCAGTTGCGTACACAGGTCGTCCACCCTAGCTTGACCTTCTCCCAGGTCATATTCCAATTCCTTCATTCGTTCAGCTTGCCTCTTGTTGGCCTCTCTTAGTTGCTTCACTTCGGCCTCTAGCCTTGTACAATCCTTGGCCAACTCCTTCCTTTCTTTATCTACAGCCAATACGAGGGTAGTGGGGTAGGCAAACCTGTCACGACACTCACAACGCCGAAGGCGACTAGCAGGACTCCAACGTACCGCTGCCCCTCTCGACCGGATCTGGTACTTGATCATAGGAAGTACTCTCCGGCCCTGCTTCACAGTCGGCCTCCCACTAGATCCACTAGGCGCATCCATCCTACACAAAAGCGTAGTCAAACTCAAACACTCTCAGGAAAACAAGCAAATACAAGCATGCCCAGGTTAATCTAAACCTAGGCTCTGATACCACTTGTGACGACCCCATCTTCCCCTAAGGCGAACCAGAGGGGTCGACGGACCGCCTGCCCAACTCTCGCCAGGACTACCAACCCAAAACAAGCAAAACGAACCGAACTAGCAAAGAGAAAAAAAATCAATAAAACAAGCGTACAAACCTTCTTAAAAGGTTCTTATCACCACAAAGTCATCACGGAAGAAAGTATAGCTCGCGAGCACTTGAATTGGTCAAGAAAAGGAAACAGAAAAATTTGCCGCGGATGAACAGTAACCGACTGCGTCACTATCCGGCCAGAATCTGGCCGGATATCCGGCCGGATTCTCGGCCGGATAGGAGGCAGTGGCTGGACCCCGAAGGGGTCGAAATTCCCCTGTCAATCCGGCCGGAAGTTGGCCGGATTACACTGGCCGGATTGCGTCCAGTGGCCAAAATGCCAAATTTTTTTTTCCCCTGCATATCCGGCCTTGTATCCGGCCAGAAACTGGCCGGATTCTTGGCCGGATTCTGGGCGACAGTTTTGCTAAAATCTTTTCTTCCTTCGTTCGAAAATCGTTGTTCGCCCCAAACACACCAAACACAGACTACAGTTAAGCCAAGACTTAATAAAGGCATATATACAAGAAAAGGAATCACTTATACAAGTCCAAAAGATACTTGAATTCAAATACATTCAAGTTGCAAGTTCTAGAGGAGCTTTACAAAACTAGCTATCTATCTAGCTCAACTCAATCAAAACTTGTTTCCAATCCTGCTCCTGTAAGGAAAACAAAACAACGGGGGTGAGCTTACGCTCGTGAGGTACCAAATGCACAATTTCATGATACAACTAGTAACACATACATAAACACCTTCATACAACCATACACATATAAAAGGATACATGTGACCCTCAAGGGCCGGTTTCCGTTTGCCATACTTGATCGCACATGTTGACACTCCGTCAACCATTTAAACAAACCAAGATCCGTAGACACCACTTCGCACCATTTCCTTCCACCATTCACCCCCTGTTCGGGCCCGCCGCCTCATAGTTCCAAAAGGGTACTACTCGAGTATACCACAAGGTCGAGGAGTTAACACTCCACTCGCCTATCAAGAACCCAAAGGCTCATTAACGAATCGCCCAAGCCCTTGCCGGCTCGACTCGAATAACGGTCTAAGGGCATGAGCTCAATTTCACATTAATATTAAGGCATTGCCCCATCAAATGTCAAAGCATGTATATATACCACTTCACATCCAAACAATAATGGTAAAGGCAAGTAAGTGGTCAAGAGCGATCAAGTACACTCTCGACCCAAATCAAGACATTTATAATCACATAACAAGTATGTTCATCATATACTGGTACACTCACCAAATTTTCAAGCAAGTCACACGTTTGAATCAGGTGTAGGTCCCGGCCCACCGGTACGACCTAAAACAAGCAAATAACCATATTGAAGACTCAAATACAATTCAACGTACAAGTTTAACTTACGAATGCAAGTTGCTCAAAAGCCAATACAATGAAACATTAAGGTGTGGAATGTGAGTAAAAGCCCAAAACTTATCCATTTCTACTCAAATCCTTCTCAAGACAAAACCATCTATATTTCTAACCATTTGGACGGCATAACCCCTTAATTTCTTCACATTTCCAACCTAACCACAAACATTCAACTGCTACCAATACACTTATATCTCACAATTTAGTCCATTCATCCCATTTAAGCCACAATACAATCAAATTACTAGCATATATACCATATATAGAAAAACCCCAATTATACCAAAACCTAAAAACCGAAAATCCTACAAATGCCGAAATTTTCTACAATTAAACACCATTAACACACCAAGGCTCTAAATCAAGCCATATAAATCCACCACACCCAACTCAACCATAAGTTATCATATAAAACAGAAAATTCCTCCATAAATAGAAAATTTCCACAACTCAACCATAACTCTTAAAATAGCCCATAAAATTGCATCTTTAACCTCTATCACCAATAAATTTCATCTTACAACCAAGAAATAAGCATTTCCTAACTTGCTTACCTTACAAATGTTGGATACAAGGTAGATGAGGCCTCTCTCTTCAAACAAAATCCACCAAACACCTCAAACACTCCTAGCAAGCAAGTTTTATGGAAGAATTTGTGAATTAACCGGTTGGATTTCAAGATTTGGCAAGAGATTGAAGCAAAAATTGAAGAACTTTCTTTCTTTCTTTCTTCCTTGTTGGTCGGCAAAGAGGAGGAGAAAAATAAAGAATTTTGGGTCAATTTTTGTTTTAGTAAAGGTGTAGGAAAAGTCAAAAATTCAAGGGCCAATGAAATTGCAACATGTGTTCTTCAAGCTTATCTCAACTTGTGTCTTGTAACACTTACTTAAAGACTCACATCTAATTAACTCCTAACACTAAGTACTAGGCTTCCGTAAATAAAATTTCCCAAAGTTACCTTTCCCGGTACCGATCATTTTAGCGGGTCCCACATGCACTGTACACCTCTAATAGCCCAAACTTGACCTAAACCCAGAATATGCTATAAAATTCACATTTTACCATAAAATTCCCCAGAAAACCTACATATAATAGAAAACCCTAAAATATACTCAAAAGTCCCAAAATAACTGCCCGGAAAATAAGAAAATTTTCGGGGTCTCACAATGGATGCATGAGGTTTGGCTTACTAATGCATCCAGACTCGATAAGGTTTCAAGCTCCCAAGCCTTCATACCAAGAGGCGTAGGGTCATCAATCCCAAGGCCTTCGGTCGGTTGCTTGAGTGATCCCTTAGGCATCGCTATGGGCGCATAGCACACCATCCGCATACCTAAGGAAATCGATTCTAATCCTATAAGGAAATGTGGGATGGCGCCCACGAGAAAATTAAAAATAGGTGAAAAGCAATGTATGCACGTATGAGGTGCTTCCTTTTGAGGGGAGGGATTATAATTAAAACATGCGTGAAGACTCTAAAGTGGTATTTCCCCCACCTAAGATGCAAATGCGATACAAATATAGAAACATAAATAAATGAAAATAAATAAACAAATCATCGCATACGCGGATATCGAGAGACGATCGTGTGTGTGAAATGCAATAATTCTAAAAATGAGGAAAAAGAAAAGGTAAAACAAATATGCAACCTAAACATCCAAATATGATAAGTGAAAGGGTTAGAAAGAGAAAAGACAACTGAACGAAGTGCTTGGACTCTCTAGCGTCCTCAGTGGAGTCACCAAGTTGTCGCGCCCCATTTTTTCGCGATGAAAAATAATAGGTGTTTACAAAAGATGTGATTTTATTTAAAAATAGGTGAAAAAGGACCTAGAATTTGACTTTTAAAAAATGCGACAATTTGGGTCCAAAATTTAGTCTAAAAGGGTTTTGAAGAAAAATAGGAGTCGCCACTTGGTATTAAATTTGGGCGTACCAAGTCACCCCAAAAAATATTTTTTGAGAAAAATAAAATAAAACAAAACCCTTTTTGACAACTCCCGGTCTTTGAAAAAACAAGAGACAATGGGTTCGGGAGTCACGATTGAAGGAAAGGAAGGCAAATGTTCGATTAACTCAAACCTAAGGCACCTTTTCAACCTAATCTAAATTAGTTGCGAGGTTTAGTCAAAATTTTCCTAATCTAACCCTTAATTTTATCACATTTGAATGTTTCCTACATGGATGTAAATCTAAATTTATAAAAATATCGAAAGGAACAAAATGTTCATTCAAGGGTTTAATTGAACCAATCGCATTAACTGCGAAAGCCAAAGTAATTCCTTGAAAGTGTCACGAGTATGCAAATGATGAAATTAAAAGAAATGAAAAGAAATTAAATTATAAACATAGATATAAGTGATCAAAGAAAAAAAAGGAATGCAACATAAAGGGTACGGGAGGCAAAAACTCGTGATAGAATTTTCTTATACAGGGATTAATGGGATATTTAAACTAGAAAGTTGTAATCACCTATTTCCCATGTTCAAAGAATAATTCTCCTAACATAGACAAACAAATGAACTAACTTAAATGAGATGCAATTCTAAATGACATGATTAACACATATAGAGGATATGGGGTAGAGAATAATATAATAGACAATATTATGCAAATGAGAAAAGATCCTAAAAATAAAAAATATGCATGAAAATGTAATGAATATCACACAAAGATGAATCTAACGCACGAATGACCTAAGGGTCTAGCATTGGACTAACCCATTTCTAAAAATCTCTACAAGCGTTGGACTAGCAAGTAAACGGAGGGAAAAGCCACAACTAGCGTTGAACTGGTGTGGTGACGTCATGCATTCTTAATACATAATGAGACAAATAAGGCATAAATTAAAACAAATAAACATGTAAGAGCACGTAGCACATAACACATAAACATAATATCTAGATGCAAAAATCTTAAGAAAAGCGAATAAAGCACATAACACATAAGCACGCAAAAACTTATCTATTACAGTGGGGAATCTAACTACAATCTAAAATAGGGAAATAAAATAAAATAAATCTAGTTATCCTATCTATTACATTTTTTGAGGTATTTAAATGCCTCTCAAATAATTATAAAAAAAATAACTAAACAAATATAAGGAAATTTGAATGAACATTTAAATCAAATAAATAAAACATATAAACACATAGGAACACGTAGGAGCACATAAAAGCACGTAATTTGACATTTAAATAATAATAGGGGCACCTCCCTTTTGAAGTGGTGACTAAATGGAAGTCAAATTACTCTATTTACACTCAAAATGAACAAAAGAATCATGACACCAATTTAATTGAAATAATAATAATAATAATAATAATGAAAATGCTTAATTCACCTTAACATGTCAAACGTAAATAAATTTAAGAACATCTAACAATTACAGGTTAAACATACTCAAAAGTAACATAATTCGCTATTAAAGAAAAGAAACAATCATAATAAAGAGAGTCAAAATTCACTAGGGACTAAATTGCATAAAATGAAAAGCTTTTGGGGTCAAAAATATAATTTTTCAAAGTTTAGGGGCCAAAATTAAATGAAAGATAAAGCTTAGGGACCAAAGTCCAATTAACTTAAGGACCTAGGTAAAAGAAATTTAAGATGTTCTGGGCCACAGTGAAGCTACTCCAAAGACCAGGGGCTAAAGTGAAAATTCGGTTTCTGCCTTGGGTAAGAAAAGGCCATCGGACCATCATTTTATTTCTTTGGGTCGAACACTACCTAAGCCTAGCCGAAAGTCCAAGCCAAAACACACAGGCTAATCCATCTTTTATCACTCAAACCCAACCGAAAATAAAGCATGGGTCCGACCTTCTAGTCCAACCGAAAATAAGAAACAAACCCACTAAAAAAAATAAAATTAGCCCAACCCATTTTCCTTTTTTTTCTTTTCTTTCCTTTTTCTTCTCTCTTTTCTTTTTCCTTCTCTTCTTCTTCCTCCCCCTCTTCTCTACCGAGAAAACTGAAGCTTCTCCCTGTGGCGGCTATGGTGGCGGACCGCCGCCGGCAACCTCTTCGGTCACCAAAAATTGCCAAAATACACCCCCACTCCATTTTTTGCGTAGATTCCATTTCCGGAGTTAGTTTTTACAAAAAACGACCGGAAAGTGGTCAAATGGCTGAAAACAGTCACGGTTTTTGCTTCCTAAAAATCACTAAAATCTCGCCCAAAAATTGTAAATTTTATACCAAAATACTACTTGTGATTTCTACAATGCAACCGTGTTCTTAGTTTAACAAGAAAACAACAACAAACCACGAACTAAAACAAAACAGCCCAAAAATGAAAAAAAAAATATATTTACATGCCTGTAATGCTCAAAACTTCAAAATACTTAAATAATTCAACATTTTTCAAACCACATACTAACTACACCCGTCTATTTCACCAGAAATTAGCACAAAATATTCACTAGTTTAATTCATTTTTCATTATGGCATTTTGTCAAACAGTCAGCATGCATATACAAAAATCACTCTTCTTTTCCTAATCTGGTTAATGACATTCCCAAATTTTGCCAATATAACAATAACCAAGGAAGCCAGGAGAAACGAAAGAAAACTAAACAATGAAGCATTGATTTAATATAACAAAAACTAAAACTATACCTCAATAAATATGGAAATCTTTCGGTTGAAGTTTTATTTTTTATGAAGTTTCCAAGCCTTGACCGATAGCTGCCCTCCCTCTTTTTTTTTTTGTTGCGTGCGAGTATTTGAGAGAAATAAGAGGGAGCCGAGTCTCAGTTTGGGAAGGAAGAGTGTTTTCCTTTTGTGGTGTTGTCTATTGAGAGAGAGAGCAGAGAGCCGAGAGTGACTTGGGAGGATGAGTGCCTTGCTTCTTCTCTTTTGTGTTTTGTCTTTTGAGAGCCAAGAGTAAAACGAAGTGGAGAGCAAGAGTGGAGTCTTTTTTTTTTTTTTTCTTGTGTCTGCTTGTTTCTTGTCTTGTGTGGGAGAGAGCCGAGAGAGGAGATTGAGGGAGTAGTTTGTGTGTGTCTTTGGTAAAAAATGATGACTTTTACCAAATCACAAGAAAGGTGAAGAAAGTTGAGTGTAGGAATGGGTTAAGTGTATTTGGTAGGGGAAATGATGAAAATATGTAAGTTTAGTTTGATTTTTGATTTTTGATTTTTTTTAATTTTCTTTTCTTAAAATTGACCTATAAAAATGAGAGAAAAGAAAAAAAATACACATTAAAATGCAAGAAAATAGACAACTCGTTAAATAAAAAAATTCAAGAAAACATTAAAATTTGACAAAAATTTGGTGTCTACAGTGCCATTGTTATTTTTGTTACTTTAATTTTATTTTCATATGTTGAATGTTGTTCTGCTTGTCAAGATAGTATCTCTAATTTGTTGTGCTTTGTCATATGTCTATTATCTTGCTCAATAGTGGGGCGGCCTAGAAAATATGGATCTCTTCAAAACCTGTATATTGAAAAAAATAGAAGACGTTGACAATAGCGGCATGCTGCAAAAGGCAAAAATAAAAATGATCTTTGTACTGGTGTATGTGTGCAGTCACAGGATTTAGTGTTGCTAAAAATATGATTCCGCAAGAAAATGTTGGAGCTGTTGATGATCAGCACAGGCCATGTGTTTCATCTGCTAATTTTTGTTATGAAAAGTTTATTGGCTTCAGTGATCCTGAAATTCGTAGCGGTGTAATGAATCAGTCCATTCTACTTGATAAAATCTTTGCAAATGATCAACATAAATGCAATTAGCAAGTGGCTGAGATGTCTTTAGTAGATGACATTTCTCAATCAATGCTCTTTGATATACCAGTTTTTGCTGAAAGATCTGATGATGAGTTACGACATACATTACATAATATTGCTGTTACTGCTGATAGTAGTTTGGCTGAGGTGACAACCTTACCCAATAGAGGCAAAGACCAAGGTCAATCATTACAAGATGAAGGTGCAGAGAGCAGAGATAAACAACAGTATCAAAATATACATCTTGCTAATCTTGCATTTGATATACTTACTGATGTATGTTGCTCTCAATCAGGCAATGTTATTACTTCTTCCGTTCCATCAATGGTCGATGGTATAACCAAAAAGGGTAAAAGACAGAAACTTACAGAGAAAGCATTAGACAGGTCTGGTTTCTACCAATCTACAGATGGTTCTTTCCATGATCTTTCTCATGATGATAGTGTGCCAACAAGTGAAACTTTACCAGGCACAAGTACTAGCTTTCAGGGTAATCGAAAGAGGAATCAGCAAAAGAAAAAGCAGAAGGATCCATTAGATGCCATTGCAACTGAACCTAACTTGTTACCAACAACTCCCAACTATCAATATTGCAATGCAAAGCGCTTTTATCTCGAACCTCCAGGATTTTGCTGTGCTTCTGGAGAGATTCAATTAGTAGCAACTGAGATGCCAAGGGAACTTATGCTGCTTTATCTTGATGATAGTGAAGATGCCATAGAGTTTCGTCGATGTGTTAGAAGTTATAATAAC
Organism: Coffea arabica; assembly: GCF_036785885.1. Lineage (NCBI taxonomy): Eukaryota > Viridiplantae > Streptophyta > Magnoliopsida > Gentianales > Rubiaceae > Coffea > Coffea arabica. The sequence continues at coordinate 36,016,650 of NC_092313.1, forward strand.
GTATTTGCCTTTACATCCATTGGAGTCCACACAGATCAATCTCTTGGCAAAACATACAATGGAATTTATACTTTTCGAATCCAAGGACAGATGTACCACTATATAAATCAGCTCATTCCTACTGATGGTGAACAACCAAAAAATCTTCAATTATATTTCTTTGACACTGATCATCAGACAAGCAATATACTTTCATTATCTAACAGGTTTGCTGAATCACTGATTAGTAAGTTAGAAAGTATCTAGAAAGTCAAACCTTATTTTGCCTTCTTTCGAGGACTGCAAACATTGCCAAATCTTGATGATTATAAAATTATTCTAGAGGCAAATCCATCTGTTGACCAGCGAACCTTTAACAAACCAACAGTTTCACAGGTGGGAGGTGTTTGGCCTGAGACAAGTGATTGTGAGCAAGTAATGTCGAAGAATATTGAAGTATATGGCAAAAATGGAAAAACACAAATTGTCAAGCATTATTATGGCTGTTATGATTCTTTACAATATCCCTTGATATTTGCAAATGGTGAACCAGGTTGGCATCCAGGAATTGAAAGAGTTATGAAGAATGATGATCCATCATGTGAACATAGAACATGCTAGGGAGAGCAAGTGTTATTTTCTGACTCAGCTTTAATAGCAGATGATGTTATCCATGCTGAAAATCAGGGTAATTATCTTATTTCCCCTCATTCAGCAATCAGAAAAATGAAACGGAAGAGAAAAACTATTTCGTGTTTAGAGTATTACTGCTACAAGCTATAGATTAGAGAAAGTGATCGATCGATGTTGCTTCATATAGGCCGACTCCTACAACAATATGTGGTTGATATGTATGTCAAAATTGAGTCGACAAGGCTTGATTTTCATCGAAACACTGCCAAACGAAACCAGACGCGCACAGAATTATACCAAGGCATAGTTGATAGTATCTCTCAAGGAGAAGCTTCATCTTCAAATGTTGGGAAAAGAATTTTGCTCCCGCAATCATTTATTGGAGGACCGCGTGACATGAAACGTAGATATATGGATTCAATGGATTTGGTCCAGCGACATGGCAAGCCAGACATATTTTTGACAATGACATGCAATCAGAATTGGCCAGAGATTAAGAATGAGTTACTTAAAACTGATCAAGTTGAGAATCGTCCAGATCTGATCTCGTGAGTCTTTAGAGCCAAATTAGAAATGTTGAAAAAGGAGCTACTCAAGAAACATATTTTTGGAAAGATTGCAGCATGTACGTATGTTATTGAGTTCCAAAAACGAGGCCTACCACATGCTCATTTTCTTATTATTCTCAAGCAAGGAAGCAAGATATACTCACCTCAAGCATATGATCGAATTGTTTGTGATCAATTTCTTGATTCTCATGATCAGCCATACCTACATAGTCTTGTTGTGAAACATATGATACATGGGCCATGTGGTGCAATGAATCCAAAATATCCATGTATGAGAAAAAACATAGGTTGTAAGGACAAATATTCAAAAGAATTCAATGAATCGACACGTCACAGTAGCAACTCATATCCTATATACAAACGCTCCGAAGACAAGAAAACAGTCAAAGTTCGTGGTCATCATCTGGATAACAGGTGGGTAGTCCCCTATAATCCTTATCTATTGTCAAAGTTTAACTGTCATCTTAATGTAAAAGTTTGCTCAACTGTTCGAGCTATCAAATATATTTACAAATATATATATATATATATAAAGGTCATGAAAAAATTTTGCATCTGCTCAATAAAACTGAGGTTGATCAGTCATTTGATGAAATTAAAAGCTTTGTAGCTGCCAGATGGGTATCTACTCCTGAAGCTATGTGGCGCATATTTGCATTTGATCTGAATGAAATACACCCATCAGTAACTCTACTCCAAGTACACCTTGAAAATAAACACCCTTTAACATTTCCTAAAAATAGACCACTTGAAAGTCTATTGCAAAATCCTATTTCTTCAACAACAATGTTAACTGAATTTTTTGCAATGAACAGGCAAGATGATCATGCAAAGTCTTTGAATTGTCTCTATGTAGAATTTCCAGAGCATTTCATTTGGAATAGAACAACAAAGCAATGGGATTGCCGTCAGAACAAAGAAGTTGTTGGCAGGTTAGCTCCTGCTCATCCATCTGAAGGGGAACGCTACTATTTACGGATGTTATTAATGCATGTCCGGAAACCAACCTCTTTCGATGCATTAAAAACAATCGATGGGATTACATATGCTACGTTTTAGCAAGCAGCAGATAAGCTTGGCTTGCTACAATCAGATGATGGTGCTAAATTGTGCCTTCAAGAAGCTACTGTATATCAAATGCCATCTTCCTTAAGACATCTGTTTGCTGTTCTTTTAGCTTATTGCACACGTATAAATCCATAACAAATATGGCTCAAGTATCAAGATTTCTTATCTGAGGATATTCATCGAGATAAATCTATTGACCAAGTTGAAAAGATAGTTCTATAGATTATCGACAACTACTTACAATCTATGGGAAAATCTTTGAAAGATTATGGATTCAGTAGCTTCGTTCCATAAAGAAATATCAAACAACTTGTCGCAAAAGAGATAGAAACTGAAAAGACCATTGTTGTTTCAGATGCCGATCTTGCTGCATTGCATCAGCTAAACAGTGATCAGAGAATAGCCTATGACAAAATTATGAATGCAGTATTAAACAAAAAATCAGAAGCTTTTTTTGTTGACGGCCCTGGAGGCACTGGTAAGACTTTCCTATATAAAACTCTGCTTGCAACAATCAGGTCAAAAGGTGGGATTGCCCTTGCTACTGCAACATCTGGTGTCGCAGGATCCATCTTACCTGGAGGTCGAACTTCTTACTCCAGATTTAAAATTCCCTTATATGATGATGATGCTACAACTTGCAGTATTGGAAAGCAAAGTGCCATTGCACATCTTATTAAAAATGCAGAGCTGATCATTTGGGATGAAGCTACTATGGCAAAGCGAAAATCAATTGAGGAATTCAATGAGATGCTGCAAGATCTGATGCAAACAAATCTAGCATTTGGTGGAAAAATTATTGTCTTTGGTGGTGATTTTCGCCAGACTCTACCAATGGTGTCAAAAGGCCATAAGGAAGATATCATTAATGCAAGTTTTGTTAAGTCTCCTCTTTGGCAACAACTACCAAAATTAAGGCTTCAACAAAACATGAGAGCACGCAAAGATCCTGATTTTTACAGATTCCTTCTCATTATTGGTAATGGAACTCAACAAATCAACAATTCTAGTGAAGTTGTTATACCAACATCAATGAACATACCATTCGTTGATGATGATTCGTCGCTTGAAACACTTATAAATGTAGTTTTCCCTAGCATAGAAAGCTTCAGTATAAATCTAGTTGTAGTTTTTAATCGAGCAATCTTGATGACACGTAATGACTTTGTTCATGATCAACGACAGATTGATTGAAAAATTTCCAGGAAAGAAGAAAACATATCTGAGTTTTGATCAACCTGTTGATTCTTGAGACAAGAGAGATACTCAAGATTTTCTAAACTCATTAACACCAAAAGGTATGCCTCCGCATGAGCTGAAGCTGAAAAGGAACTGCCCTGTAATACGGATTAGAAATATAAATCCAACAGAAGGCTTATCAAATGGTACTTGATTAATATGCAAACATTTCAACAACAATGTTATCCAGGCTGAGATTGCATCTAGATCATTTGAAGGAAAATCTGTCTTTATTCCACGGATTCCATTGGAGTGTTCAGAGGATGAATTCATATCTGTTTCATTTAAAAGAACACAGTTTTCTTTAAGACTCTATTTTGCAATGACCATCAACAAGGCTCAAGGACAAACACTTGACTTTGTCGAATTGTATTTGAAAGAACCAATATTTTCCCATGGTTAGCTCTACGTGGCGCTATCACGAGCAACAAGCATGTCAAATACCAAAATCCTTATCAGGCCTCTCTCTTTATTCCAGCAAGCCACAAATTGCACCAAGAATATAGTATATAAAGAAATTTTTGCATTAGCTGAAAACAATTAAACTTATTATTGCCTCAACTTTTCTCCCCATCTTACATATTTGATGAATATATTTTATATCCATAATTTTTGCTCATCCCATATCCTAAATATTATCTTTTAACCTACCTATCATTATTTTTTTCGTGACTGCATATTTGATCCACCAGTGATATCGAGCAAAGATGTGTTCTGGTTCCTGAGCTGACTGATACAAATACTGATTGGTTTGCAAAATTGCTGATCATAGAGAAGACACCAACGCGGTTCAGCAAAAGTGGCGGATCTCCTTATATATGATTGGTATTTGTAGATAAGATGGTAATTCCTTTTCAACAACATCTACCTAGATTAATATGATTGAAATTTATATTTTAATATACCCTTTACTTAACAGACTCTGCTAAATCTCCTTCCTATTTTCTTAATCGTAGAACAATACTATCCAAGCTACTATCTATGAAAGAGACATCCATGATGTTGATCCACTACTCTAGCTTAATTCCACTTATTATCTCGGCAATGCTTGGATCACGAAAATAACAATGCCATTCTATCTTGCATCATCCAACTACCAACTGACAATTTCAAATAGAACCTTTATGGAACCTGTCCCAACAGAGAGAGCATTACCATACGATAACTGCTATAGATTCACTCCATTTGAAGAGCTGCATACTTTCATGAGTGATGCAATTGCAAAAATCAGTAAGTATACTATCACTCTGCCTTATTTTGCCATTGTAACAAATTCTACCACCTGACCATTAGTTGACTTAACGAAACTTTTTCTCTTTTATATATCATAGATATCTTATGTGCAGCAATACATACATTGCCATCTCGATCGGTTCCAAGAGCCCAGGGATATGCAACAATTCAAGAGTTTATTGTCCTTAATCATGAGTAAGCATCAAAACTAATGTTATAACATCCTATACAGGAAAAACCCAATGATATTCACCATGTGGGACAAATTTCTCGCTGTTGAAGGTGCTATTCTAAGATCAATGATATCACAGTAGCCAATCATTATCATTGCAAGGCCTAGAATCAATTCTCACCACAGTAAGTTAAAAAAAAAAACATTCTGGCAATTACCAAAACAAATAACTATATTCAATATACTAATTTTCTAAAACTTGTATACACTTAGCTATATCAATTGGAACGCAAGCAACAACCGTGCTGCTATACAATCCACAGATCACAGCAGCAACAACACTACACAACTGATAAAATACATTTCAATTTTGTTCTATTTTCTGTATATTTCTAAGTCTACCTCTGCTATATTATAGGCTGAAAGAAAATACAGCTTACACTCGAACAGTCATTCAAGAAAAATTATATGATAAAGCTCACCAGATTGTACGTGTACCAACCACTGTCCAGTTGTATGTCAATGCCAGCATTACCTCCAGCACTTATCAGGTAAAAAAAATTTACAGCACTTAATTTTCTCATGATATTGCAGCCATTACATTTCTCTATAACATGCTTTACTTTTACCAAAAACCTATCAATGATAGCCTATGCTTTAGAAGTCTTTATAAAATATTATTTATGTTGAAACTCTTGCTATTAGCTACAAATTCTCACAATGTAAAAATCTTGCGTCACTATTCCATCCTTTCATATACGTAGAACAAATCTTTTTGGATACAAACAGAAATTCGAATTCCAACTACTGCACAGCATTTTTATTTCCTCAGTTGTCTTAATACTGCATGTGTGACGCCTCACTTCTCCCTAAGGCGAACCAAAGGGTATCCGCGGGACGCCTGCCCAACTCTCGCCAGGACTCAAGCAATTCCATTCAAACTTATTACCAGTCTACACAACACAAGTAAATAACTTAAATACAGTAAATGTGGAAGCGTTCAAGCTTAACAATAGTCATCTATTATCCAACCCGCACGTCGGATGTTCAAAGTACATCATAAATTCCAAATATACATCACGCCCCAAATGTTACATTTCGATTCCAAAAGTACAACTCAAAACCAAGGGCATAGCCAAAATATAATAGAAATCCTAAACAAAAGTACATCAGGAGGGTTTCTCCAATACATCTCTGAGTTCAATCCTGTTAAGGAACACAAATCTACAGGGTGAGCAAAACGCTCGTGAGGCCAAGAACACACATGCAAGCACGTAGTCCAGATAATAGTCCCAAATAACAGTTTAAGAGATAATTACAAGTAATTAATAAAGCCAGTGAAAGTAAATAGAAACAATTCAAGGATATAGTAGCTCTCAGGAGCTAAGTTCCACTTGCTGTGTCGATGACATTCGTATACCTCCCCGCGATGACATTCCGTCAACCGGGTCGGTATTTCCAACCTGTAGAACTCCTCTAACTTCCCATCCGTCCATCGTACACCGCTCCAGGCTCGCACGACATTTATAAGGCGATACTCCACGAGTATGCCAAGCAAGATCTCTCAATAGATCAAGCTTATCATGTGAATCTCATGGCTCACCGAGGTTCCCGACCAAGCCCATGCCGACTCGAGTTCCAAGGTTAGCCTATGAGTTTGGGCATCCCTCATGTACATGTAAATGTCGAGGAGATTCACTCCAACGACGTATGCACTCATAGCAGCCCAAGTCATGTATACAAGTATTTGACAGGTCCAAGCATGTAATTCAGGATATGTAAGTCTAACAAGCCAGGCCAAGCATGAATCAATTATTTCAAATGAGTACGAGTGTGATAAAGTACACACTCGACTCCATTTTATCAAAAGCAGGTAGATTAAGCAAAACAAGCATGCATCAAGTTCACAGGAGTTCAAGTAAACATGCACTTGACACTCACCAAATAGTAAGTAATCTCAACCGAAATTTAAGAGTTCACCGTAGGATCCTCTTGAGGGTCCTCGTGTGCGCCTGAGCAAATAATAGTGAAGTATCACTCATATATCCCAATTATCAAGGAAGATTGTACACTAGTACAATCTAAGGAAATTTCATGAAAACGAACCTCAATTACTCGTAAATCGAGGTTTAATTTGTAACTCAATTAAAGTTACAAGTAAGGTTTATAACTCAATAAGCGCATCAAGAATCGGAGTTTCGAGCACCGAGATACGGTAGCTCAAAGTTTGGGAAAATTTGAAACTGTTGAACAAATTTCCAGATTTGAGTTTCCGACTTTGGGACTTTAGTTAGGTATCGAAATGGACTTGAATTGGTACAAAACGTGGCAGTATAATACTCCTATATAAAATTTATCCCTCTATCAAAATTCATGGAAAAATGCTTTCGGAAAGGTAGTCAACCAACCAACTAAAGTTTCAAAAAATCCCTAAGGCAAAACTGCCTTGAGTTTTTCGTTCTTCATTTCCAACATTTGGCCCAGAAAATCCTTCAAACTCGGTTCATTTGTGTAGGCAAAGCCTAAGGAACATTCATGGTACAGTTGGTAAGTGTTTATCTCCAGGAAATTCAATTGACAAGTTCACACCAAGACAAATATCAAATCTGCCCAGAATTTAGGGTTTTCAAGAACAGGGCAGGTTTCGTATTTTCATCACAAATCACTCAATTCAGCTCTGAATTGAGAATGGTTGGTGGCATTGGAAAACACATTCGTAAAGCTTCAATTTCTCAGAAGAAATTGTTCCGAAATTCAGCACACAACTAGCACAAATTCGAGCCTCAAGTTGCAGCTTCTGAACTTCGTTCCAGGAAAACAGAGAAACAGAACAGTCACCTTTAAATGGTTGGTACGGGCTGCTCGGATGGAATCTGGGGTTGTATTTTATACCTTTGGAAAGCTGGGAATGTCTAATTTCAAATTCCACTCATGGCACTCGATTTTGACATCGGAGTACAGAGTTATGGACGAAACAAGCGAGCTGTCTGAGCATTACGGGAACAGTTTTCCAGATTTACTAGCTTCACGAAATTAATCCATTTGACCAACCAAACCTCAATATTTTTCAATGAAATTTTATACACCATCTATACAACATATAAACATCATATACCAGCCATTAAATCCCCAAAATTCTGCAGAAATAGGTACGTTCAAAGCAGGGGCAGAATCGGAACTTTTTACCCCATGCACTCCTTGAAGTTCATACTAATAATACACTATTAATCTACCATTTTGAGCACAAAACCAACATTAAATCCATCATCAAGCATGAGATCAGCCCTCAAGACAAAGGTGCGAGTTCATAGAGCCCACCCACTTCATTTACACCATAAACAAGCTAACCAATGGCATACTAGAGCTTAATCATGCAATATAACTTCCACAAGATAAGATTCTATGAGTTGATCATTATGTACCTCCTTAGTGTGCAAAGACCAGAAATTTCGGCCCCCCTTTTGTCCAAGAAAAATCGTGAAAGCTCCCTTCCTTTATAGCTTAAGATGATTCTCTAGTGTAGAGTTAAGTGTTCTCCAATTTTTGTGTGAATTGGGTGAGTTTTTGTGAGGTTTTGTGAAGAAGAAATGAAGAGCAATGGAGTCTTGAGAGAGGAGGGTGGTGGCCGGCAGTTTTTGGTGAGGAAGAGAGAGAGGGAAACTGATTTTTTCTTTTTTGAAGCTTCTTAGAGAAGCTTAATGAATGGTAGCTTGTGTGTACAAAAGTCAACTTTAAATAGTGTAGTGCGCGCGCGTTTCGTGCTCAATTCCTCTCGCGTTCGTTTCACTAGTGCACTAAACCTCTTGTACACTTATATTCATACAAATATTATTTACTCTTAATTGTCCCAAAATAAGAGTCTAAAGTCCCTCAACTAAAATCGCGTGTGTGAAAACGCGTACCACCAATTTAAGCGCGATAACGCGAAACTTTCGAGAAATTCCTATAACGATTGTACTACCAACTATCACTTGAGTACTTAAACATAAAATTACCTATTTTAGGACCATTGTACAAGTCTTCAAATTTCCAAACTTATTATACTCTCAATCGGTTAAAATTTTCCAAACGCGTTTTCACTTTTTCACTAAACAAGCTTCTAAGAAAAATAATTTTTGAAACGAGACACTTTAAAAATATATCGAAATTATAATACCATGTACTTAGGTCTAATAAGGCTAGAAAATATTATTCGTAGCAAAAATCCAAATAATTAATTGATTTAGCCAAAAATAGGGATTTAAAAATAATAATTTTTCGAGTCCTCACATCCTCTCCCCTTAAGAGAATTTCGTCCTCGAAATTTTACCTTGATTGGCAAACAAGTCTGGATACTTCTCTCTGATCGTTTCTTCAACTTCCCATGTTGCTTCCTCAACTCCGTGGTTCCTCCAAAGAACTTTTACTAGCGGTATCTGCTTGTTCCTCAATTCCTTCACCTTTCGATCCAGAAGTTTTACCGGTTTCTCCTCATAGGTCAAAATCTCATCAATCTCAACATTTTCCGGTCGTACGACATGAGAAGGGTCCGGATGGTACTTCTTAAGCATAGATACATGAAACACATTATGGATTCGAGATAAACTCGGCAGTAATTCCAATTTATAGGCTACACTCCCTACACGTTGGATAATCTTGTAAGGCCCTACAAACCTCGGCTGTAACTTCTTTCCTTTTCCAGACATCAAGCTTGCTTTCAAAGGTGTAATCTTGAGAAATACCAAATCTCCAACAGTAAACTCCAAATCCTTTCTCCGATTATCGGCATAACTCTTTTAGTGGCTCTGGGCAGTCTGAATTCTTTGGCGTACCAATCTTACTTTCTCATTAGCTTCTTAAATCCAAGATACTGTGGTCGGGTCTAAGATTTTCCGTTCACCTACTTCGTCCCAACAAATTGGAGACCTATATTTTCGACCATAAAGTGCGTCATACGGGGCCATCTGAAAAGAATAGTGGAAACTATTGTTGTAGACAAATTCCACTAAAGTCAAAAACTTACTCCAACTCTCTCCAAAATCCAGAACACAAGTCCTTAATATGTCCTCAAGAGTTTGAATTGTCCTCTCAGACTGTCCATCAGTTTGGGGAAGATAAGTGGTATTAAAGTTCAATTTAGTCCCCAATACCTCTTGCATCTTTTACCAGAATCTCGAAACAAATCTCGGATCCCTGTCGGATACAATACTTACAGGTATTCCATGCAATCTAATGATCTCATCCAAATACAACTTGGCCAGCTTCTCTAACGGGTATTTCATATTAATCGGTAGAAAATAGGCCGATTTGGTTAATCTATCCACTATCACCCAAATAACATCATGACTTCTTTGTGTCCTTGGCAATCCCGATACAAAATTCATGGTAATGTTTTTCCATTTCCACTCAGGTATCTCTAAGGGTTGCAAAAGTCTCGACGATTTCTGATGTTCGGCCTTAACCTGTTGGCAAACTAAGCATGTTTAGACAAAGTGGGCAATCTCCTTCTTCATATTCTCCCACCAGTAAAGACTCTTCAAGTCCTGGTACATTTTATTCCCACCAAGATGTACCGTAAACTTCGATTGGTGTGCCTCTTCTAAGATTTTCTTCTTAAGTCCTTTATCCTTTGGCACTACTATCCGATTCCGAAATCTCAATATTCCATTTGACCCCAAATTAAAATCCGTCTTGTCTCCCATTTTAACCTTTTCCATCCACTTTTGCACCTGTGTCATTTTCTTGAGATTTCTTAATGCGTTCCAACAAAGTGGAATTCACTACGATATTCCCCAAAATGACCTTCCTCGGTTCCAGTCGAGGATTCCAATAATTAACTTCTTCCAACAACTGAAATTCCTTAACCATCAATCCAGCTACTTGCACTTGAAGGCTCAAAGCATCGGCCACTACATTGGCTTTCCCGGGATGATATTTAATCGTACAATCATAGTCCTCTAGAAATTCCATCCATCTACATTGCCTCAAATTCAGCTCCTTTTGAGAAAATAAGTACTTAAGGCTTTTGTGGTCTGTAAAACCTCAAATGTCTCTCCGTACAGATAATGCCTCCATTTCTTCAAAGCAAAGACCACAGCTGCTAACTCCAAATCATGAGTCGGGTAATTCCCTTCATGCGGTTTCAATTTCCTAAAGGCATATGCTATCACTCTGTCATTTTGCATTAGAACACACCCCAATCCTTCCTTAGAAGCATCCGTGTAAACCACAAAACTATCCTGTCCACTTGGTAGAGCTAACACAGGTGCTCTTGTCAACCGTCTTTTCAATTCCTGAAAACTTTCTTCACACTTAGGACTCCATAGAAACTTCCCATTTTTCTTGGTCAATTCAGTCATGGGTCCAGCTATTTTCGAAAAATTCTGGATGAATCTCCAGTAATACCCTGCCAATCCTATAAAACTTCGAACTTCCGTTGGGTTTTCCGGTCTTTTCCACTTTGAAACAGTTTCAACCTTAGCTGGATCCAATTTAATCCCATCCTTAGAGATTATATGCCCTAAGAAAGTCACTTCTTTTAACCAGAATTCACACTTGCTAAACTTAGCATATAATTGGTGTTCCCTCAAAGTTTGTAAAACAATCCTCAGGTGTTTTTCATGCTCTTTCACATTCTTAAAATACACCAAAATATCATCAATGAACATTATCACAAATTGATCCAAATAAGGCGTAAAAACTCTATGCATTAAATCCATGAAAGCGGCAGGTGCATTTGTTAACCCAAATGGCATCATGGCAAACCCAAAATGCCCATACCTCTAGTTAAAAGTAGTCTTGGGCATATCCTTCTCCAAAATCCTCAATTGATAGTAGCCCTGTCTCAAATCCAACTTCGAGAATACTACCGCCTCTTGCAATTGGTCAAATAACTCATCAATATGGGGCAACGGGTATTTATTCTTAATTGTAACATCATTCAAGCCTCGGTAGTCTATACACAGTCTCAGGCTCCCGTCCTTCTTCTTAACAAACAAAACTGGGGCTCCCCACGGCGAATCACTTTCCCGTATAAAATTCCGTTCTAACAAGTTTTGTAGTTACAATTTCAACTCCTTCAATTCGGCTGGAGCCATTCGATATGGCGTTTTAGAAATAGGAGCTACTCCCGGAGTTACATCGATCTTAAAGGCTCCTCCACTACGACCTCCTCTAGATAAATCTCCTCTCGAAGCTCCGGCAATCCTCGGTCCTCCCGCTTCTCTTCCCATTTTGAAAAACTATGTACTTTTACTAGCTTGTCTAGAGGTATGGCTAGAAAAATTTTTTTTTCTATTGTGAAAGTCCCTCACTTGCATCCTTGCATTTTCTATCCTTTGAGCTTTCTCTAGTGCCTCAGTGAACGTAGAGATTTGGGTTGCAGCCAAACCCTCTTGTATCTCCACATCTTTTTCGCTAATTGGTCACCAATTCAGGAGCGTACTTTGAAAGTTTAGTAAATTTTCCTTCATACTCAGCTACACTGAGAGTTCCCTGTTTCAACTTGATAAATTCATCCTCCCTCTTCTCTTGGATTAAGGGCGGAAGAAACTTTTCATTAAATTCCCTTGTGAAATTCTCCCAAATCCAAGGGGTTTGAGTTCTCTCCCATTTTCCTTTTATCAGATCCTACCAAGTACGGGTTACTCCCTCAAATTGAAAAGCAGCGAAGTTCACTCGCCTATCCTCAGTGTAATCCAGAGCGGCGAATATGTTGGTCATCCTCTCTAACCAATTCTCCGCTACTTCAGGGTCGGGTTCACCAATAAACTTAGGCGGGTTGAACTTCAGGAATCTTTCCAAGGCTCTATCATCTCCTCTTTCCTGACCCCCAGGTTGGTTGAATGGTCCAGGGCCTTGTCTATCAGCTAAGCGCTCTAAGATATCAGTCATCCTATTAATGGCAGTAGCCACTTGATTACCCTCAATATTTTCCTAACCTTGGGTCGGTCCAGTTGCCGATCCCTGGTCATCCCTTTGAGGTTGGGTCTGTCTAGTCCCTCGCCCACGACCTCGACTACGGCCTCGACCACCTCTTAGTCCTTCCATAAACTAGGCGTGCCTAGTGCAAGAAATAAATAAATTATGCGATGCAAAGTAGAGAGCAGGAACCAATCAAGAAAATATTGGAAATAACAATAATTTACATTCATTAGCATATCAAGTTCATACAATTAGCAAGTCATGGGGTAGTCACAAAAATATAGCACACAGGTGCCACAAGAGTACTTTTAGTCACAGAAGACTAAACTAAAAGCAAGTGCTTCAAAAGTAAGTCACACAGTATGCAAAATACAATAGCCTCAGCACTTAGTATCACCCCTGCTAATTCTAGCTGTACTAGTCAAAAGAGTCAATCGCTAGGAACCTAGTCCACAGTAGGACTATCAGTAGGAATCTCCTCCTCAGGATCCTCCTCCGGATCCTCCTCCTCCTCAGGACTTTGGACTACCTCCATCGCCTCGTCCACTAGCCTAGTAGCATCAGTCAAGATGTCGGAAGCCCGACTACGGACCTCCTCTCTCAGCCTAGTAAGTCGAGCCCTAGTACTCTGGAGCTCCTCACGAACCACTGCAGATGTGGCCACCTCGCCCTCGAGTACCTCCTCTAGCTCAGCAATCCTCTCACCCTGAGCGCTAACCATCTGCCTAAGGTCATCCACCTCAGCCTGTAAATCCCGATTAAGATCCACTAACTGACGACGCTCATCATCCAAAGCAAGCACAAGGTGGTTCGGGTAGGCAAAGGTCACCCTACACGAACATCGGTGATATCTGTCAGATGGGGAATAGCGTACTCGAGCTCCTCCAGCTAGAGCTCGGTAGAAGATAGGCCTATGAGGCACTATATGACCATTCGCATGGCCATTCCCGTCAGCTGCCGGAACTCCATTTCCGTTTTTCATCCCTGCAAATTAATAGCACATTTCGGGTTAGAAATTTAATTACTACTTAGTTCGAATGTTGTTTATGCATGCCTAACCCAATCACTAGTATACCCCAAATACCCCTTAAGGTATAACTTAACTATCCGGTCTCGATTTTAAGAGTAGAATATCTAATATGTCTCCCATGTAGATCTCTAACCTAGCGCTCTGATACCAACTGTGACGCCTCACTTCTCCCTAAGGCGAACCAAAGGGTATCCACGGGACGCCTGCCCAGCTCTCGCCAGGACTCAAGGAATTCCATTCAAGCTTATTACCAGTCTGCACAACACAAGTAAATAACTTAAATACAGTAAATGCGGAAGCGTTCAAGTTTAACAATAGTCATCCATTATCCAACCCGCACGTCGGGTGTTCAAAGTACATTATAAATCCCAAATATACATCACGCCCCAAATGTTACATTTCGATTCCAAAAGTACAACCCAAAACCAAGGGCATAGCCAAAAGTACATCAGGAGGGTTTCTCCAATACATCTCCGAGTTCAATCATGTTAAGGAACACAAATCTACAGGGTGAGCAAAACGCTCGTGAGGCCAAGAACACACATGCAAGCACATAGTCCAGATAATAGTCCCAAATAACAGTTTAAGGGATAATTACAAATAATTAATAAAGCCAGTGAAAGTAAACAGAAATAATTCAAGGATATAGTAGGTCTCAGGAGCTAAGTTCCACTTGCTGTGTCGATGACATTCGTATACCTCCCCGCGATGACATTCCGTCAACCGGGTCGGTATTTCCAGTCTGTAGAACTCCACTAACTTCCCATCCGTCCACCGTACACCGCTCCGGGCCCGTACGACATTTATAAGGCGATACTCCACGAGTATGCCAAGCAAGATCTCTCAATAGATCAAGCTTATCATGTGAATCTCATGGCTCACCGAGGTTCCCGACCAAGCCCATGCCGACTCGAGTTCCAAGGTTGGCCTATGAGTTTGGGCGTCCCCCATGTACATGTAAATGTCGAGGAGATTCACTCCAACGACGTATGCACTCATAGCATACCAACTCATGTATACAAGTATTTGACAGGTCCAAGCATGTAATTCAGGATACGTAAGTCTAGCAAGCCAGGCCAAGCATGAATCAATTATTTCAAATGACTACGAGTGTGATAAAATACACACTCGACTCCATTTTATCAAAACCAGGTAGATTAAGCAAGACAAGCATGCATCAAGTTCACAGGAATTCAAGTAAACATGCACTTGACACTCACCAAGTAGTAAGTAGTTTCAACCGAAATTTAAGCGTTCACCATAGGATCCTCTTGAGGGTCCTCGTGTGCGCCTGAGCAAATAATAGTGAAGTATCACTCATATATCCCAATTATCAAGGAAGATTGTACACTAGTACAATCTAAGGAAATTTCATGAATACGAACCTCAATTACTCGTAAATCGAGGTTTAAATGGAGTTTCTTAAAGTACACGGGTAATCGAGTTATCATTTTGGAAAATCAAGTATAAAACGTTCAAGAAATATTGAAGGAATAAGGAGTACTTGAAAACTCCCTTCCCTTGGAATTTGGAAAAACTTCAGGTTTGATACGATATTTTGAAAAATCGTATCTCACATTCTACACGTCAAAAATTGGAAAACTTGGTGCCGTTGGAAACCTCTTTGAAAGTACTAAAAGTTCTTAGAAGGTACATTTCCATGATTCTAAAGGGAAGATACTCAAAAATGAGCTCAAAGTTACTGTTTCCGGGCATTCAAGGTTGTGTCGGGATTGGTTTTTTGCTAACTTTGGAAATCCGGAAAAATTCACACGTTTCAAACCACCCTCTGACATTTGTAACTCAATTAAAGTTGCAAGTAAGGTTTATAACAGAATAAGCGGATCAAGAATCGGAGTTTCGAGCACCGAGATACGGTAGTTCAAAGTTTGGGAAATTTCGAAACTGTTGAACAAATTTCCAGATTTGAGTTTCTGACTTTGGGACTTTAGTTAGGTATCGAAATGGACTTGAATTGGTACAAAATTTGGCAGTATAATACTCCTATATAAAAGGTATCCCTCTATCAAAATTCATGAAAAAATGCTTTCGGAAAGGTAGTCAACCAACCAACTAAAGTTTCGAAAAATCCCTAAGGCAAAACTGCCTTGAGTTTTTCGTTCTTCATTTCCAACATTTGGCCCAGAAAATCCTTCAAACTCGGTTCATTTGTGTAGGGAAAGCCTTAGGAACATTCATGGTACAGTTGGTAAGTGTTTATCTCCAGGAAATTCAATTGACAAGTTCACACCAAGACAAATATCAAATCTGCCCAGAATTTAGGGTTTTCAAGAACAGGGCAGGTTTCGTATTTTCATCACAAATCACTCAATTCAGCTCTGAATTAAAAATGGTTGGTGGCATTGGAAAACACATTTGTAAAGCTTCAATTTCTCAGAAGAAATCGTTCTGAAATTCAGCACACAACTGGCTCAAATTCGAGTCTCAAGTTGCAGCTTCTGAACTTCGTTCCAGGAAAACAGAGAAACAGAACAGTCACCTTTAAATGGTTGGTACGGGCTGCTCGGATGGAATCTGGGGTTGTATTTTATACCTTTGGAAAGTTGGGAATGTCTAATTTCAAATGCCACTGACGGCACTCGATTTCGACATTGGAGTACAGAGTTATGGACGAAACAAGCGAGCTGTCTGAGCATTACGGGAACAGTTTTCCAGATTTACTAGCTTCACGAAATTAATCCATTTGACCAACCAAACCTCAATATTTTTTAATGAAATTTTATACACCATCAATACAACATATAAACATCATATACCAGCCATTAAATCCCCAAAATTCTGCAGAAATAGGTACGTTCAAAGCAGGGGCAGAATCGGAACTTTTTACCCCATGCACTCCTTGAAGTTTATACTAATAATACACTATTAATCTAACATTTTGAGCACTAAACCAACATTAAATCCATCATCAAGCATGAGATCAGCCCTCAAGACAAAGGTGGGAGTTCATAGAGCCCACCCATTTCATTTTACACCATAAATAAGCTAACCAATGGCATACTAGAGCTTAATCATGCAATATAACTTCCACAAGATAAGATTCTATGAGTTGATCATTATGTACCTCCTTGGTGTGCAAAGATCAGAAATTTCGGCCCCCCTTTTGTCCAAGAAAAATCGTGAAAGCTCCCTTCCTTTATAGCTTAAGATGATTCTCTAGTGTAGAGTTAAGTGTTCTCCAATTTTTGTGTGAATTGGGTGAGTTTTTGTGAGGTTTTGTGAAGAAGAAATGAAGAGCAATGGAGTCTTGAGAGAGGAGGGTGGTGGCCGGCAGTTTTTGGTGAGGAAGAGAGAGAGGGAAACTGATTTTTTCTTTTTTGAAGCTGCTTAGAGAAGCTTAATGAATGGTAGCTTGTGTGTACAAAAGTCAACTTTAAATAGTGTAGTGCGCGCGCGTTTCGTGCTCAATTCCTCTCGCGTTCGTTTCACTAGTGCACTAAACCTCTAGTACACTTATATTCATACAAATATTATTCACTCTTAATTGTCCCAAAATAAGGGTCTAAAGTCCCTCAATTAAAATCGCGTACGTGAAAAAGCGTACCACCAATTTAAGCGCGATAACGCGAAACTTTCGAGAAATTCCTATAACGATTGTACTACTAACTATCACTTGAGTACTTAAACTTAAAATTACCTATTTTAGAACCATTGTACAAGTCTTCAATTTTTCAATCTTATTGTACTCTCAATCGGTTAAAATTTTCCAAACGCGTTTTCACTTTTTCACTAAACAAGCTTCTAAGAAAAATAATTTTTGAAACGAGACACTTTAAAAATATATCGAAGCTATAATACCATGTACTTAGGTCTAATAAGGCTAAAAAATATTATTCGTGGCAAAAATCCAAATAAATAATTGATTTAGCAAAAAATAGGGATTTAAAAATAATAGTTTTTCGAGTCCTCACATCCTCTCTCCTTAAGAGCATTTTGTCCTCGAAATTTTACCTTGATTGGCAAACAAGTCTGGATACTTCTCTCTGATCGTTTCTTCAACTTCCCATGTTGCTTCCTCAACTCCGTGATTCCTCCAAAGAACTTTTACTAGCGGTATCTGCTTGTTCCTCAATTCTTTCACCTTTCGATCCAGAAGTTTTACCGGTTTCTCCTCATAGGTCAAAGTCTCATCAATCTCAACATTTTCCGGTAGTACAAGATGAGAAGGGTCCGGATGGTACTTCTTAAGCATAGATACATGAAACACATTATGGATTCGAGATAAACTCGGCGGTAATTCCAACTTATAGGCTACACTCCCCACACGTTGGATAATCTTGTAAGGCCCTGCTAACCTCGGCTGTAACTTCTTTCCTTTTCCAGACATCAAGCTTGCTTTCAAAGGTGTAATCTTGAGAAATACCAAATCTCCAATAGTAAACTCCAAATACTTTCTCCGATTATCGGCATAACTCTTTTGGCGGCTCTGGGCGGTCTGAATTCTTTGGCGTACCAACCTTACTTTCTCATTAGTTTCTTCAATCCAAGATACTGTGGTCGGGTCTAAGATTTTCCGTTCACCTACTTCGTCCCAACAAATTGGAGACCTATATTTCCGACCATAACGTGCCTCATACGGGGCCATCTGAATAGAAGAATGAAAACTATTGTTGTAGGCAAATTCCACTAAAGTCAAAAACTTACTCCAACTCTCTCCAAAATCCAGAACACAAGTCCTTAATATGTCCTCAAGAGTTTGAATTGTCCTCTCAGACTGTCCATCAGTTTGGGGATGATAAGTGGTACTAAAGTTCAATTTAGTCCCCAATACCTCTTGCATCTTTTGCCAGAACCTCGAAACAAATCTTGGATCCCTGTCGGATACAATACTTACAGGTATTCCATGCAATCTAATGATCTCATCCAAATACAACTTGGCCAACTTCTCTAACGGGTATTTCATATTAATCGGTAGAAAATGGGCCGATTTGGTTAATCTATCCACTATCACCCAAATAGCATCATGGCTTCTTTGTGTCCTTGGTAATCCCGATACAAAATTCAGGGTAATGTTTTTCCATTTTCATTCAGGTATCTCCAAGGGTTGCAAAAGTCCCGACGGTTTCTGATGTTCGGCCTTAACCTGTTGGCAAACTAAGCATGTTTGGACAAATTGGACAATCTCCTTCTTCATATTCTCCCACCAGTAAAGACTCTTCAAGTCCTGGTACATTTATTCCCTCCAAGATGTACCGTAAACTTCGATCGGTGTGCCTCTTCTAAGATTTCCTTCTTAAGTCCTTTATCTTTTGGCACTACTATCCGATTCCGAAATCTCTGTAGACACCAAATTTTTGACTTTATTTTTTCATTATTAGTTTTATTGATATTTATTTTAGTTTGGTTTTACTAATCTCATTTTTAGACATTTTAGCATAAAATTTGTAAGGGAAAAAGAAAGAAAAAAAAAGAAAAAAGAAAAAAGAAAAGTCAATTAAAAAATACATGGAACTATTTTTGGAGGATGAGATCTGAGCCTTCCATTTTAGGTTTAGTTTCTTTGGGGTGCCCTAAAAGATGAAAGAGCCGCAAACAAGGGTAGGCTAGGGGGGGCGGACGAAGGAAAAAAGAAATGAAAGACAAAGAGCCTGGTCGGAGGCCTAAGAAAAGGAAAAAAAAAAAAGATAGCCGGCCAAAGGGAAAAAGGGAGAGAAGGTTTCGGTTGGGCTTATGGGTAAAGAAAACAGCACAAGAACAGGGGAATAGAAAGGCAATAGAGGCGGCAAAGAAAGCAGAGGGAGAACTAGAGAGGGGCGGCTGGAAAAAGGGGAGAGTTTCGTGAGGCAGGGGAGCTTCATCTGGGGGGCGGCGCAGCAGGGAGGAGGAAGAAAAGACTATCGGGCGAGAAAACAAGCAAAGGGAGGCGGCGGATTAAAGACCGAGAGAGGGAGATTGAGGGAGGAGTTAAAAAATCAGCAAGAATAGGGAACTGGGTCTAAAAGACAGAACAAAAACAGAGCCACGGCTAGGCAAGGAAAAGAAAGGCTAAGAAAAAGGCAGCAGGAGGCGGCGCCTTTGGCTTCCCTTCACGGAGCCCTCAAATCTTCAATGGGGAAATCTGGGCAACGGCTACAGCTTGCAGCTGGAAAGGAAAACAGAGGGAGGAAAGCAGGGGAGTCCATCCGAAGAGTTGCCGGAACCACCGCCGCTCATGCCGTCACCGCCTCGCCGAGTCCACCTCTGCCGCACCTTTCAACCTTCACCACCGCTGGAACCACCGTCGTCGTTATCGGCGAAAGTTTGCCAAGCAGAGCACTGTAAGCTGCCTTTGTTCTTTAAGATTTCCGTTTTCTTTTTCAAGTTTTGATACAGATTCCCCGTGGTTTTGCTTTAGTGCAATTTTTCCTGTTAAATTGTCTGAATTTGTCGAACATACACGTATCGATTAGATTTAATTCTCTTGGGTTGCTGATAAAGTTTTGGACTGATTTCCTTGGTTTTTGACAAATCTCTGGGTTAGTCATGCTTCAATTTGAGCAGAAATCTGGTAAGATTTTGATGCCTACAACCTGTTCGATGAAATGCCCAACTAAGTGTTCTAATTAAAAGATAATTGGTCTGCATTTTTGCGTGTGAAGAAACTGAATAAGTTAGCAAGTTCAATTTTTTTGCATTTGAGAAAATTCTGATGAATCGATGTTTTGCATCTTCTGTTCTTCTTGTTTTCTTGCCTGGATACTCTCTGTTGGGATTACTAGTGATAGACAGCTATGCTCGAATTATGATAAAGTTGAGGACTTGGAATTCATATGAGTTGGGTGGACAGATCACGACGTACTCATTTCCATTACTGCGCATGGTCACCATTTTCGGCTTGCAGCCGGAAAATTGCAGAATGTTGTTTTGATGTTGGCATGCTCTTTTGTCTGACTTCTGGGTTTAAATTTAGAGGTTGCATGTTGCAAAGTAAAGGTATAGGTAGTAGCTTTGTTTGTTCAAGATTAAGCTAGATTTGATTGTGTTTGTGAGTTGGGTTTGTGAATTGCTGAGTTGCAAAAGCTTTTGTCTAAATGAGAAAGAAACCTGTTCTTCGTAAGTTTGTTTGGGTTTTCCAAAAGAATTGCCATTTAAACCCTCAATTTCTGTCTAATTTCATTGAGGCTCAAAATCTGGAAAAATCAAACTAATTTCTCCCCCTTAAGCTTAATCCCCTGTTTGCATATTGTGTGTGATTTCTGGGTAGATTAATGCTGCGATTTAATGTGTAATCAGTGCTTAGTAAATTTTAGTTGGATTTTATCATGCTGGGCTTTCATGAAATAAGGTGAGATCTGATTTAGAGTTGTTGGTTTTGCTTGACAAAAGGATTGATGACTTGTTTTTCTGGGTCTTTGACATGGGCTTGAGAGGTGAAGCCCATCTGTTCTAGTTGCACTTTGTCTGGGCTTAAAGATAGGCTGGCCTGCTTACTTCTTAGAGTTTTCGGTTGGGCCAGGAAGGGTTTGGCCCAAACGAACAAATAAAATGGCCCATTCCCTTTTTGTTCTGAATTTCCATTGGGCTGGGAAGCTTTGGCCCAAACAAATAAAGGAAATGGCCCAATGGTTTGGTCCATTAGGAAACCAGAAAATGATTTTGCAAATCAGTCCCTGAATTCCTCCTTAACTGTATTGTGGCCCTGGACATTTTCAACTTCTTTCAATTCAGTCCTTAATTTAATTGCGAATAGGTCCCTGAACTTTATTTTTCTTTTAATTTCGACCCCAAAATTTTGTCAATTTTTGCAATCAAGTCCTTTCTTCTTTTGACTTCTTAAATGTAGGTTGTCAACATGATTCAATTGATTCAAATTCATGTTTATTTTTATCCTTTGTGATTATTTGTCAAATAAATTGGTACCCTAACCATTTTATTATTTTGGAGGATGAATAAGTGACTTCACCCCGTTAGAGCTCCATTCCAAGGGAGGTACCCCCTATCTCTCACTTCTTACTTTATATTCTCCTACGTGCTCCTACGTGTTATGTGAATATGCATGTCTACTTCGCTTTCCTTGTCTTTCCTTAATTCCTTACATTTATTTCGTTTACTTTTGCTTTTTATTTAAGTTATTCATTATGGGGTATGTGTACACCTCTTGGCTTGTAATAGATAGGACCTGGCGAGCATTTGGTCCATTTTCCCCTTCCCCTTTTGTTTTAGTTAGCAAATGTAATAGATTCATTAGCTTGGTTGCATGCCTATGTGTTATGTGTTAAGTGCTTTATTAGGCTTTTTGCATCTAGTCGAGCATGCTAAGTGTTATGTGCTACGTGTTTATAAGTGATTTGCATGTCTACTCGCTTTTTATAGTCATGAATGAATGTGATGGATGAATGGACGTCACCACACTAGTTCAATACTAGTTGTGGCCCCTTTTCTCGTCACCGCACTAGCCCAACGCTAGTTGTGGTTCCTTGTTCCGTTTCCACTAGTCCAATGCTAGTAGGAATTCATAGAAAGGGCTAGTCCAACGCTAGACCCAATAGGCCGTCCCTTTCGATAATGCATATTTGCATGTTCACTACATTTTCATGCATTTTTCTTAGTTTTTATCATTTGGCATGCTCCTCCTACCCTTTCCCCTCATCTTAGGATTTTGCATTTTCATGCTAGTCATAGGGTCCATTTGCTTGAGAGTCCCCTTTCGATAAGGGAAACGAGCGAGTGTGGCTACACAAATAGCCTTAGCACGCTAGTTCCCCCCTTCTAATCAAAGGGAAGATTAAAGTCACAAAGTTAGGACTCCCCGTTCCCGTCTTGATGCATTCCTATAGGATTCATGCATTTTATTCATTCACTATCACATACACTTACTTTATATTCTATCTCTTTTTCTACATTCTCACTTCACACTACTTTTGGACGTTTTCACTTAACTACTCACACTTTATACCATATCACTCGCACACATGCACTTTATGTTATTTTCACATTATCATTCTTTACTCACCTTACCTTGTAAATACATTTGCACACCTCCACGTACATCCTATTGTTTTATCACTTTTCTCACTTCACACAAACTCACATTTTCACATGACATGCATTCCACTCATTTTTACGTCATTTAGGATTATGTGTGACCTCTCCAAAGGATCGTTATTGGGCTTCACAATTAATGTGATTGGCACCACTCAACCTTTGAAGAGAAATTTCCCCCATGTCCCCCTAGGTCTAGGTTGCATTCATATAGTCATATCCAACATGCGATACATACCTTGGGTAGAAAAAATTAGGAAAGGTGGGGCTAAATCACGCAACTAGCCTTGGCTAGGTCGAAGGGGTGCCTTGGATTTTTATCCTTGCCTTCCCCTTCGTCAAATGTGACCCCCGATCCCTCTTTTTGGTTACGTAGACCCAAAAGTTCTCTAAAAGGGTTTATTTACTTTTTTCATTCAAAAACAAAAAATCATTTTTGGGTGACTTGGTACACCCTAACTCTATACCAAGTGGCGACTCCATTTTCATTTAAAAACCCTTTTTTGAACTTTGTTTGGCCAAATCGTCGCATTCTTAAGTCCCATGGCCTTTTACTTTTCATTTCGCACACGTTCACATGTATATCATACACACTACACACTCACACCACACACGCCATTCAAAAAGTGGGGCGCGACAATCTCAATATTCCATTTGACCCCAAATTAAAATCCGTCTTGTCTCTCATTTTAACCTTTTCCATCCACTTTTGCACTTCAGTGTCCTTTTCTTGAGATTTCTTAATGCGTTCCAACAAAGTGGAATTCACTACGATATTCCCCAAAATGAACTTCCTCGGTTCCAATCGAGGATTCCAATAACTTACTTCTTCCAATAACTGAAATTCCCTAACCATCAATCCAGCTACTTGCACTTGACGGCTCAAAGCATCGGCCACTACATTGGCTTTCCCGGGATGATATTTAATCGTACAATCATAGTCCTCTAGAAATTCCATCCATCTACGTTGCCTCAAATTCAGCTCCTTTTGAGAAAATAAGTATTTAAGGCTTTTGTGGTCTGTAAAACCTCAAATGTCACTCCGTACAGATAATGCCTCCATTTCTTCAAAGCAAAGACCACAGTTGCTAACTCCAAATCATGAGTCGGGTAATTCCCTTCATGCGGTTTCGATTTCCTAAAGGCATATGCTATCACTCTGTCATTTTGCATTAGAACACACCCCAATCATTCCTTAGAAGCATCCGTGTAAACCACAAAACTATCATGTCCACTTGGTAGAGCTAACACAGGTGCTCTTGTCAACCGTCTTTTCAACTCCTGAAAATTTTCTTCACACTTAGGACTCCATAGAAATTTCTCATTTTTCTTGGTCAATTCAGTCATGGGTCCAGCAATTTTCAAAAAATCCTGGATGAATCTCCGGTAATACCCTGCCAATCCTATAAAACTTCGAACTTCCGTTGGGTTTTCCGGTCTTTTCCACTTTGAAACAGCTTCAACCTTAGTTGGATCCACTTTAATCCCATCCTTAGAGATTATATGCCCTAAGAAAGTCACTTCTTTTAACCAGAATTCACACTTGCTAAACTTAGCATATAATTGGTGTTCCCTCAAAGTTTGTAAAACAATTCTCAAGTGTTTTTCATACTCTTTCACATTCTTAGAATACACCAAAATATCATCAATGAACATTATCACAAATTGATCCAAATAAGGCGTAAAAACTCTATACATTAAATCCATGAAACCGGCTGGTGCATTTGTTAACCTAAATGGCGTCACGGCAAACTCAAAATGCCCATACCTCGAGTTAAAAGTAGTCTTGGGCATATCCTTCTCCAAAATCCTCAATTGATAGTAGCCCTGTCTCAAATCCAATTTCGAGAATACTACCGCCTCTTGCAATTGGTCAAATAACTCATCAATATGGGGCAACGGGTATTTATTCTTAATTGTAACATCATTCAAGCCTCGGTAGTCTATACACAGTCTCAGGCTCCCGTCCTTCTTCTTAACAAACAAAATTGGGGCTCCCCACGGCGAATCACTTTCCCATATAAAATTTCGTTCTAACAAGTTTTGTAGTTACAATTTCAACTCCTTCAATTCGGCTGGAGCCATTCGATATGGCGTCTTAGAAATAGGAGCTACTCCCGGAGTTACATCGATCTTAAAGGCTATTTCCTGTTCCGAGGGTAGGGACTCCAATTCTTCAGGAAAAACATCGAAAAATTCTTTCACTACAGGCATGTCTTCCAAATTCACCTTATCGCTAGGGGTGTTGATAAGGAAAGCCACATATCCTTGAACTCCTTTACTTAACAACTTTCTAGCCCGAATCCATGAGATAAGTGCAGACGAAACTAATTTACCCCTTACATCCAGTTTCAGGGTTGCTTCTTTTGGAATACGCAACTCTACAATTTTCCTCCTACAGTTTAACTGAGCATTATAACGGGCAAACCAATCCATCCCCAAGATTACATCATATCCCTTAATCGTCAAACCTATCAAATCAGTCAATAATTTTCGTTCTCCAATCCAGACTTCACAATCTCTATACACCAAGTTAGCAATTGGACTTTGATCCCCAGTAGGCGTTTTAACCTCTAGATCATATGGTAACTTAATTGGCTTCAAGTCTATCCCACTCAAAAAGTTAGGAATTACAAAAGAATGTGTAGCACCTGGATCAATTAAAACCCTAGTTAAACGGTGAAAGATTGGGATTGTTCCTTCTACCACCTCAGTCGCCTCAGGAACTTGTTGATAATCCAGTGCATAAACCCTGGCCGGTACTTTCGGTCGGCTCCCTCCGGTACTGGTTTGCTTAGAGACTGACTTTTTCGGTCTCTGGGTATCATCTCCCGTCTTCATTTTGTTTGGACAGTTCTCGAGTTGGTGCTCGGTACTACCGCAGGCCAAGCACTTCCCAGACTTCCTCCAACAATCATTTTCAGAATGGTTGGGTTTTTCGCAGTACCCACACATAACTTGAGGGGTCACTGTTGAACCACTAGAAGGCGCTCTCCTTGCCTGTGTCAGTCCACTACGACCTCCTCTAGATAAAGCTCCTCTCGAAGCTTCGGCAATCCTCGGTCCTCCCGCTCCTCTTTCCATTTTGGAAGGCTATGCACTTTTACTAGCTTGTACAGAGGTATGGCTAAAAAGGTTTCTTTTTCTATTGTGGAAGTCCCTCACTTGCATCCTTGCATTTTCTATCCTTTGAGCTTTCTCTAGCGCCTCAGTGAACGTAGAGATTTGGGTTGCAGCCAAGCCCTCTTGTAACTCCACATTAAGTCCCTGAACAAAACGTCTAATCCTTTTTCGCTCATTGGTCACCAATTCAGGAGCGTACTTTGAAAGTTTAGTAAATTTTTCTTCATACTCAGCTACACTAAGAGTTCCTTGTTTCAGCTTGATAAATTCATCCTCCCTCTTCTCTTGGATTAAGGGCGGAAGAAACTTTTCATTAAATTCCCTTGTGAAATTCTTCCAAGTCCAAGGGGTTTTAGTTCTCTCCCATTTTCCTTTTATAAGATCCCACCAAGCACGGGCTACTCCCTCAAATTGGAAAGCAGTGAAGTTCACTCGCCTATCCTCAGAGTAATCCAGAGCGGCGAATATGTTGGTCATCCTCTCTAACCAATTCTCCGCTACTTCAGGGTCGGGTTCACCAATAAACTTAGGCGGGTTAAACTTTAGGAATCTTTCCAAGGCTCTATCCTCTCCTCTTTCCTGACACCCAGGTTGGTTGAATGGTCCAGGGCCTTTTCTATCAGCTAAGCGCTCTAGGATATCAGTCATCCTATTAATGGCAGTAGCCACTTGATTACCCTCAATATTTTTCTGATCTTGAGTCGGTCCAGTTGCCGATCCCTGATCATCCCTTTGAGGTTGGGTCTGTCTAGTCCCTCGCCCACGACCTCGACCACGGCCTCGACCACCTCTTAGTCCTTCCATAAACTAGGCGTGCCTAGTGCAAGAAATAAATAAATTATGCGATGCAAAGTAGAGAGCATGAACCAATCAAGAAAATATTGAAATAACAATAATTTACATTCATTAGCATATCAAGTTCATACAATTAGCAAGTCATGGGGTAGTCACAAAAATATAGCACACAGGTGCCACAAGTGTACTTTTAGTCATAGAAGACTAAACTAAAAGCAAGTGCTTCAAAAGTAAGTCACACAGTCATGCAAAATACAATAGCCTCAGCACTTAGTATCACCCCTGCTAATTCTAGCTGTACTAGTCAAAAGAGTCAATCGCTAGGATCCTAGTCCACAGTAGGACTATCAGTAGGAATGTCCTCCTCAGGATCCTCCTCCGGATCCTCCTCCTCCTCAGGACTTTGGACTACCTCCATCGCCTCGTCCACTAGCCTAGTAGCATCAGTCAAGATGTCGGAAGCCCGACTACGGACCTCCTCTCTCAGCCTAGTAAGTCGAGCCCTAGTACTCTGGAGCTCCTCACGAACCACTGCAGATGTGGCCACCTCGCCCTCGAGTACCTCCTCTAGCTTAGCAATCCTCTCACCCTGAGCGCTAACCATCTGTCTAAGGTCATCCACCTCAGCCTGTAAATCCCGATTAAGATCCACTAACGGACGACGCTCGTCATCCAAAGCAAGCACGAGGTGGTTCGGGTAGGCAAAGGTCACCCTACACGAACATCGGGGATATCTGTTAGTTAGATGGGGAATAGCGTACTCGATCTCCTCCAGCTAGAGCTTGGTACTAATAGGCCTAGGAGGCACTATATGACCATTCGCATGGCCATTCCCGTCAGCTGCCGGAACTCCATTTTCGTTTTCCATCCCTGCAAAATAATAGCACTTTTCGGGTTAGAAATTTAATCACAACTTAGTTCGGATGTCGTTTATGCATGCCTAACCCAATCACCAGTATACCCCAAATACCCCTTAAGGTATAACTTACCTATACGGTCTCGGTTTTAAGAGTAGAGTATCTAATATGTCTCCCATATAGATCTCTAACCTAGCGCTCTGATACCAACTGTGACGCCCCACTTCTCCCTAAGGCGAACCAAAGGATATCCACGGGACACCTGCCCAACTCTCGCCAGGACTCAAGGAATTTCATTCAAGCTTATTACCAGTCTACACAACACAAGTAAATAACTTAAATACAGTAAATGCGGAAGCGTTCAAGTTTAACATTAGTCATCCATTATCCAACCCCCACGTCGGGTGTTCAAAGTACATCATAAATCCCAAATATACATCACGCCCCAAATGTTGCATTTCGATTCCAAAGTACAATCCAAAACCAAGGGCATAGCCAAAATATAATAGAAATCCTAAACAAAAGTACATCAGGAGAGTTTCTCCAATACATCTCCGAGTTCAATCTTGTTAAGGAACACAAATCTACAGGGTGAGCAAAACGCTCGTGAGGCCAAGAACACACATGCAAGCACGTAGTCCAGATAACAGTCCCAAATAACAGTTTAAGAGATAATTACAAGTAATTAACAAAGCCAGTGAAAGTAAACAAAAATAATTCAAGGATATAGTAGCTCTTAGGAACTAAGTTCCACTTGCTGTGTCGATGACATTCGTATACCTCCCCGCGATGACACTCCGTCAATCGGATCGGTATTTCCAATCCGTAGAACTCCACTAACTTCCCATCAGTCCACCGTACACCGCTCCGGGCCCGCACGACATTTACAAGGCGATACTCTACGAGTATGCCAAGCAAGATCTCTCAATAGATCAAGCTTATCATGTGAATCTCATGGCTCACCGAGGTTCCCGACCATGCCCATGCCGACTCGAGTTCCAAGGTTGGCCTATGAGTTTGGACGTCCCCCATGTACATGTAAATGTCGAGAAGATTCACTCCAACGATGTATGCACTCATAGCATACCAAGTCATGTATACAAGTATTTGACAGGTCATGTAATTCAGGATATGTAAGTCTAGCAAGCCAGGCCAAGCATGTATCAATTATTTCAAATGAGTACGAGTGTGATAAAGTACACACTCGACTCCATTTTATCAAAATCAGGTAGATTAAGCAAGACAAGCATGCATCAAATTCACAGGAGTTCAAGTAAACATGCACTTGACACTCACCAAGTAGTAAGTAGTCTCAACCGAAATTTAAGCGTTCACCGTAGGATCCTCTTGAGGGTCCTCGTGTGCGCCTGAGCAAATAATAGTGAAGTATCACTCATATATTCCAATTATCAAGAAAGATTGTACACTAGTACAATCTAAGAAAATTTCATGAAAACGAACCTCAATTACTCGTAAATCGAGGTTTAAATGGAGTTTCTTAAAGTACACGGGTAATCGAGTTTTCATTTTGGGAAATCAAGTACTCCCTCCGTCCCATTGTTAATGTCATGTTTTCACTTTTTTGTTGTCCCAAAATAAGAGTCTCATGGCAAAAGTCAAACAACTTTCACTACTACTTTCCTTTTATACCCTTAGTAATAATGACAAGATTCCATCAATTAATAATAAACAATTACATATGGCCCACCACAACACATGCACACTTTCACCATTCCTGTGACCTTTTGCTTTTAGCTGACTATTTCCGTGTGTCAGACAAGGGGTAAAACTGGAAGAATATGAAAAGTGCAGTCCACCATTTTACTGTGCATAAAAAGTGCTACTCCCGAAAAACGTCCCAAATTTTGGGACGGAGGGAGTATAAAACGTTCAAGAAATATTGAAGGAATAAGGAGTACTTGAAAACTCCCTTCCCTTGGAATTTGGAAAAACTTCATGTTTGATACGATATTTTGAAAAATCGTATCTCACATTCTACACATCAAAAATTGGAAAACTTGGTGCCGTTGGAAACCTCTTTGAAAGTACTAAAAGTTCTTAGAAGGCACTTTTCCATGATTCAAATTTACTGTTTCCGGGCATTCAAGGTTGTGTCGGGGTTGGTTTTTCTCTAGCTTTGGAAATCTGGCAAAATTCACACGTTTCGAACCAGCCTCTGAAATTTGTAACTCAATTAAAGTTGCAAGTAAGGTTTATAACAGAACAAGCGGATCAAGAATCGGAGTTTCGAGCACCGAGATACGGTAGCTCAAAGTTTGGGAAAATTTAAAACTGTTGAACAAATTTCCAGATTTGAGTTTCCGACTTTGGGACTTCAGTTAGGTATCGAAATGGACTTGAATTGGTACAAACTTTGGCAGTATAATACTCCTATATAAAAGGTATCCCTCTATCAAAATTCATGGAAAAATGCTTTCGGAAAGGTAGTTAACCAACCAACTAAAGTTTCGAAAAATCCCTAAGGCAAAACTGCCTTGAGTTTTTCGTTCTTCATTTCCAACATTTGGCCCAGAAAATCCTTCAAACTAGGTTCATTTGTGTAGGCAAAGCCTAAGGAACATTCATGGTACAGTTGGTAAGTGTTTATCTCCTGGAAATTCAACTGAAAAGTTCACACCAAGACAAATATCAAATCTGCCCAGAATTTAGGGTTTTCAAGAGCAGGGCAGGTTTCGTATTTTCATCACAAATCACTCAATTCAGCTCTGAATTGAGAATGGTTGGTGGAATTGGAAAACACATTCATAAAGCTTCAATTTTTCAGAAGAAATCGGTTTGAAATTCATCACACAACTAGCTCAAATTCGAGCCTCAAGTTGCAGCTTCTGAACTTCGTTCCAGGAAAACAGAGAAACAGAACAGTCACCTTTAAATGGTTGGTACGGGCTGCTCGGATGGAATATGGGGTTGTATTTTATACCTTTGGAAAGTTGGGAATGTCTAATTTCAAATGCCACTGACGGCACTCGATTTCGACATCGGAGTATAGAGTTATGGACGAAACAAGCGAGCTGTCTGAGCATTACGGGAACAGTTTTCCAGATTTAATAGCTTCACGAAATTAATCCATTTGACCAACCAAACCTCAATATTTTTCAATGTAATTTTATACACCATCTATACAACATATAAATATCATATACCAGCCATTAAATCCCCAAAATTCTGCAGAAATAGGTACGTTCAAAGCAGGGGCAGAATTCAGAACTTTTTACCCCATGCACTCCTTGAAATTTATACTAATAATACACTATTAATCTACCATTTTGAGCACTAAACCAACATTAAATCCATCATCAAGCATGAGATCAGCCCTCAAGACAAAGGTACGAGTTCATAGAGCCCACCCATTTCATTTTACACCATAAACAAGTTAACCAATGGCATACTAGAGCTTAATCATGCAATATAACTTCCACAAGATAAGATTCTATGAGTTGTTCATTATGTACCTCCTTGGTATGCAAAGACCAGAAATTTCGGCCCCCCTTTTGTCCAAGAAAAACCGTGAAAGCTCCCTTCCTTTATAGCTTAAGATGATTCTCTATTGTAGAGTTAAGTGTTCTCCAATTTTTGTGTGAATTGGGTGATTTTTTGTGAGGTTTTGTGAAGAAGAAATGAAGAGCAATGGAGTCTTGAGAGAGGAGGGTGGTGGCCGGCAGTTTTTGGTTAGGAAGAGAGAGAGGGAAATTGATTTTTTTTTTGAAGCTTCTTAGAGAAGCTTAATGAATGGTAGCTTGTGTGTACAAAAGTCAACTTTAATTAGTGTAGTGCGCGCGCGTTTCGTGCTCAATTCCTCTCGCGTTCGTTTCACTAGTGCACTAAACCTCTAGAATACTTATATTCATACAAATATTATTAACTCTTAATTGTCCCAAAATAAGGGTCTAAAGTCCCTCAATTAAAATCGCGTGTGTGAAAACGCGTACCACTAGTTTAAGCGCGATAACGCGAAACCTTCGAAAAATTCCTATAACGATTGTACTACTAACTATCACTTGAGTACTTAAACATAAAATTACCTATTTTAGGACCATTGTATAAGTCTCCAATTTTCCAAACTAATTGTACTCTCAATCGGTTAAAATTTTCCAAACGCGTTTTCACTTTTTCACTAAACAAGCTTCTAAGAAAAATAATTTTTGAAATGAGACACTTTAAAAATATATCGAAACTATAATACCATGTACTTAGGTCTAATAAGTTTAGAAAATATTATTCGTGGCAAAAATTCAAATAAATAATTGATTTAGCCAAAAATAGGGATTTAAAAATAATTATATTTCGAGTCCTCGCATCCTCTCCCCCTTAAGAGAATTTCGTCCTCGAAATTTTATCTTGATTGGCAAACAAGTCTGGATACTTCTCTCTGATCGTTTCTTCAACTTCCCATGTTGCTTCCTCAACTCCGTGGTTCCTCCAAAGAACTTTTACTATCGGTATCTGCTTGTTCCTCAATTCCTTCACCTTTCGATCCAGAAGTTGTACCGGTTTCTCCTCAGAGGTCAAAGTCTTATCAATCTCAACATTTTCCGGTCGTACGACATGAGAAGGGTCCGGATGGTACTTCTTAAGCATAGATACATGAAACACATTATGGATTCGAGATAAACTCGACGGTAATTCCAACTTATAGGCTACACTCCCCACACGTTGGATAATCTTGTAAGGCTCTACAAATCTCAGCTGTAACTTCTTTCCTTTTCCAGACATCAAGCTTGCTTTCAAAGGTGTAATCTTGAGAAATACTAAATCTCCAACAGTAAACTCCAAATCCTTTCTCCGATTATCGACATAACTCTTTTGGCGGTTCTGGGCGGTCTGAATTCTTTGGCGTACCAACCTTACTTTCTCATTAGCTTCTTCAATCCAAGATACTGTGGTCGGGTCTAAGATTTTCCGTTCACCTATTTCGTCCCAACAAATTGGAGACCTATATTTTCGACCATAAAGTGCCTCATACGGGGCCATCTGAATAGAAGAGTGGAAACTATTGTTGTAGGCAAATTCCAATAAAGTCAAAAACTTACTCCAACTCTCTCCAAAATCCAGAACACAAGTCCTTAATATGTCCTCAAGAGTTTGAATTGTCCTCTCAGACTGTCCATCAGTTTGGGGATGATAAGTGGTACTAAAGTTCAATTTAGTCCCCAATACCTCTTGCATCTTTTGCCAGAACCTCGAAACAAATCTCGGATCCCTGTCGGATACAATACTTGCCGGTATTCCATGCAACCTAATGATCTCATCCAAATACAACTTGGCTAGCTTCTCTAACGGGTATTTCATATTAATCGGTAGAAAATGGACCGATTTGGTTAATCTATCCACTATCACCCAAATAGCATCATGGCTTCTTTGTGTCCTTGGCAATCCCGTTACAAAATTCATGGTAATATTTTTCCATTTCCACTCAGGTATCTCCAAGGGTTGCAAAAGTCCCGACGGTTTCTGATGTTCGGCCTTAACCTGTTGGCAAACTAAGCATGTTTGGACAAATTGGGCAATCTCCTTCTTCATATTCTCCAACCAGTAAAGACTCTTCAAGTCTTGGTACATTTTATTCCCTCCAGGATGTTCCGTAAACTTCGATCGGTGTGCCTCTTTTAAGATTTTCTTCTTAAGTCCTTTATCCTTTGGCACTACTATCCGATTCCGAAATCTCAATATTCCATTTGACCCCAAATTAAAATCCGTCTTGTCTCTCATTTTAACCTTTTCCATCCACTTTTGCACTTCAGTGTCCTTTTCTTGAGATTTCTTAATGCGTTTCAACAAAGTGGAATTCACTACGATATTCCCTAAAATGACCTTCCTCGGTTCCAGTCGAGGATTCCAATAACTAACTTCTTCCAACAACTGAAATTCCTTAACCATCAATCCAGCTACTTGCACTTGACGGCTCAAAGCATCGGCCACTACATTGGCTTTTCCGGGATGATATTTAATCGTACAATCATAGTCCTCTAGAAATTCCATCCATCTACGTTGCCTCAAATTCAGTTTCTTTAGAGAAAATAAGTACTTAAGGCTTTTGTGGTCTGTAAAAACCTCAAATGTCGTTCCGTTCAGATAATGCCTCCATTTTTTCAAAGCAAAGACCATAGCTGCTAACTCCAAATCATAAGTCGGGTAATTCCCTTCATGCGATTTCAATTTCCTAAAGGCATATGCTATCACTCTGTCATTTTGCATTAGAACACACCCCAATCCTTCCTTACAAGCATCCGTGTAAATCACAAAATTATCCTGTCCACTTGGTAGAGCTAACACAGGTGCTCTTGTCAACCGTCTTTTCAATTCCTGAAAACTTTCTTCACACTTAGGACTCCATAGAAACTTTCCATTTTTCTTGGTCAATTCAGTCATGGGTCCAGCAATTTTCGAAAAATCCTGGATGAATCTCCGGTAATACCCTGCCAATCCTATAAAACTTCGAACTTCCGTTGGGTTTTCCGATCTTTTCCACTTTGAAACAGTTTCAACCTTAGCTGGATCCAATTTAATCCCATCCTTAGAGATTATATGCCCTAAGAAAGTCACTTCTTTTAACCAAAATTCACACTAGATAAACTTAGCATATAATTGGTGTTCCCTCAAAGTTTGTAAAACAATCCTCAGGTATTTTTCATGCTCTTTCACATTCTTAGAATACACCAAAATATCATCAATGAACATTATCACAAATTGATCCAAATAAGGCGTAAAAACTCTATGCATTAAATCCATGATAGGGCAGGTGCATTTGTTAACCCAAATGGCATCATGGCAAACTCAAAATGCCCATACCTCGAGTTAAAAGTAGTCTTGGGCATATCTTTCTCCAAAATCCTCAATTGATAGTAGCCCTGTCTCAAATCCAACTTCGAGAATACTACCGCCTCTTGCAATTGGTCAAATAACTCATCAATATGGGGCAACGGGTATTTATTGTTAATTGTAACATCATTCAAGCCTCGGTAGTCTATACACAGTCTCAGGCTCCCGTTCTTCTTCTTAACAAACAAAATTGGGGCTCCCCACGGCGAATCACTTTCCCGTATAAAATCCCGTTCTAACAAGTCTTGTAGTTGCAATTTCAACTCCTTCAATTCGGCTGGGGCCATTCGATATGGCGTCTTAGAAATAGGGGCTACTCCCGGAGTTACATCGATCTTAAAAGTTATTTTCCGTTCCGGGGGTAGGGACTCTAATTCTTCAGGAAAAACATCGAAAAATTCTCACTACAAGGATGTCTTCCAAATTCACCTTATCACTAGGGGTGTTGATAAGGAAAGCCACATATTCTTGAACTCCTTTACTTAACAACTTTCTAACCCGGATCCCTGAGATAAGTGCAGACGAAACTAATTTACCTCTTATATCCAGTTTCAGGGTTGCTTCTCTTGGAATACGCAACTCTACAATTTTCCTCCTACAGTTTAACTGAGTATGATAACGGGCTAACCAATCAATCCCCAAGATTACATCATATCCCTTAATCGTCAAACCTATCAAATCAGCCAATAATTTTCGTTCTCCAATCCAAACTTCACAATCTCTATACACCAAGTTAGCAATTAGACTTTGATCCCCAGTAGTCGTTTTAACCTCTAGATCGTATGGTAACTTATTTGGCTTCAAGTCTATCCCACTCATAAAGTTAGGATTTACAAAAGAATGTGTAGCACCTGGATCAATTAAAACCCTAATTAAACGGTGAAAGATTGGGATTGTACCTTCTACCACCTCAGTCGCCTCAAGAATTTGTTGATAATCCAGTGCATAAACCCTGGCCGGTACTTTCGGTCGGCTCCCTCCGGCACTGGTTTGCTTAGAGACTGACTTTTTCGGTCTCTGGGTATCACCTCCCGTCTTCATTTTGTTTGGACAGTTCGCGAGTTGGTGCTCGGTACTACTGCAGGCCAAGCACTTCCCAGACTTCCTCCAACAATCATTTTCAGAATGGTTGGGTTTTCCGCAGTACCCACACGTAACTTGAGGGGTCACCACTGAACCACTAGAAGGCGTTCTCCTTGCCTGTGTCGGTCCACTACGACCTCCTCCAGATAAAGCTCCTCTCGAAACTCCGGCAATCCTCGGTCCTCCCGCTCCTCTTCCCATTTTGGAAGGCTATGCACTTTTACTAGCTTGTCCAGAGGTATGGCTAGAAAAGTTTCTTTTTCTATTGTGGAAGTCCCTCACTTGCATCCTTGCATTTTCTATCCTTTGAGCTTTCTCTAGTGCCTCAGTGAACGTAGAGATTTGGGTTGCAGCCAAGCCCTCTTGTATCTCCACATTAAATCCCTGAACAAACCGTCTAATCTTTTTTCGCTCATTGGTCACCAATTCAGGAGCGTATTTTGAAAGTTTAGTAAATTTTCCTTCATACTCAGCTACACTAAGAGTTCCTTGTTTCAACTTGATAAATTCATCCTCCCTCTTCTCTTGGATTAAGGGCGGAAGAAACTTTTCATTAAATTCCCTTGTGAAATTCTCCCAAGTCCAAGGGGTTTGAGTTCTCTCCCATTTTCCTTTTATCAGATCCCACCAAGCACGGGCTACTCCCTCAAATTGGAAAGCAACGAAGTTCACTCGCCTATCCTCAGTGTAATTCAGAGTGACGAATATGTTGGTCATCCTTTCTAACCAATTCTCCGCTACTTCAGGGTCGGGTTCACCAATAAACTTAGGCGGGTTGAACTTTAGGAATCTTTCCAAGGCTCTATCCTCTCCTCTTTCCTGACCCCCAGGTTGGTTGAATGGTTCAGGGCCTTGTCTATCAGCTATGCGCTCTAGGATATCAGTCATCCTATTAATGGCAGTAGCCACTTGATTACCCTCAATATTTTCCTGACCTTGGGTCGGTCCAGTTGCCGATCCCTGATCATCCCTTTGAGGTTGGGTCAGTCTAGTCCCTCGCCCACGACCTCGACCACGGCCTCGACCACCTCTTAGTCCTTCCATAAGCCTAGTGCAAGAAATAAATAAATTATGCGATGCAAAGTAGAGAGCAGGAACCAATCAAGAAAATATTGAAAATAACAATAATTTTCATTCATTAGCATATCAAGTTCATACAATTAGCAAGTCATGGGGTAGTCACAAAAATATAGCACACAGGTGCTACAAGAGTACTTTTAGTCACAGAAGACTAAAGTAAAAGCAAGTGCTTCAAAAGTAAGCCACACAGTCATGCAAAATACAATGGCCTCAGCACTTAGCATCACCCCTACTAATTCTAGTTGTACTAGTCAAAAGAGTCAATCGCTAGGGACCTTGTCCACAGTAGAACTATCAGGAGGAATCTCCTCCTCAGGATCCTCCTCCTCCTCAGTACTCTGGACTACCTCCATCGCCTCGTCCACTAGCCTAGTAGCATCAGTCAAGATGTCGGAAGCCCGACTACAAACCTCCTCTCTCAGCCTAGTAAGTCGAGCCCTAGTACTCTGGAGCTCCTCACGAACCACTGCAGATGTGGCCACCTCGCCCTCGAATACCTCCTCTAGCTCAGCAATCCTCTCACCCTGAGCGCTAACCATCTGTCTAAGGTCATCCACCTCAGCCTGTAAATCCCGATTAAGATCCACTAACTGACGACGCTCGTCATCCAAAGGAAGCACGAGGTGGTTCGGGTAGGCAAAGGTCACCCTACACGAACATTGGGGATATCTGTCGGATAGGGAATAGCGTACTCGAGCTCTTCCAGCTATAGCTCGGTAGAAGATAGGCCTAGGAGGCATTATATGACCATTCGCATGGCCATTCCCGTCAACTGCCGGAACTCCATTTTCGTTTTCCATCCCTGCAAAATAATAGCACTTTTCGGGTTAGAAATTGAATCACTACTTAGTTCGGATGTCGTTTATGCATGCCTAACCCAATCACTAGTATACCCCAAATACCCCTAAGGTATAACTTGACTATCCGGTCTCGGTTTTAAGAGTAGAGTGTCTAATATGTCTTCCATATAGATATCTAACCTAGCGCTCTGATACCAACTGTGACGCTCCACTTCTCCCTAAGGCGAACCAAAGGGTATCCACGAGACGCCTGCCCAACTCTCGCCAGGACTCAAGGAATTCCATTCAAGCTTATTACCAGTCTACACAACATAAGTAAATAACTTAAATACAGTAAATGCGGAAGCGTTCAAGTTTAACAATAGTCATCCATTATCCAACCCGCACGTCGAGTGTTCAAAGTACATCATAAATCTCAAATATACATCACGCCCCAAATGTTACATTTCGATTCCAAAAGTACAACCCAAAACCAAGGGCATCGCCAAAATATAATAGAAATCCTAAACAAAAGTACATCAGGAGGGTTTCTCCAATACATCTCCGAGTTCAATCCTGTTAAGGAAAATAAATCTACAGGGTGAGCAAAACGCTCGTGAGGCCAAGAACACACATGCAAGCACGTAGTCCACATAACAGTCCCAAATAACAGTTTAAAAGATAATTACAAGTAATTAATAAAGCCAGTGAAAGTAAACAAAAACAATTCAAGGATATAGTAGCTCTTAGGAACTAAGTTCCACTTGCTGTGTCGATGACATTCGTATTCCTCCCCGCGATGACACTCCGTCAATCGGGTCGGTATTTTCAATCCGTAGAACTCCACTAACTTCCCATCCGTCCACCGTACACCGTTCCGGGCCCGCACGACATTTATAAGGCGATACTCCACGAGTATGCCAAGCAAGATCTCTCAATAGATCAACCTTATCATGTGAATCTCATGGCTCACCGAGGTTCCCGACCAAGCCCATGCCGACTCGAGTTCCAAGGTTGGCCTATGAGTTTGGACGTCCCCCATGTACATGTAAATGTCGAGAAGATTCACTCCAACGACTTATGCACTCATAGCATACCAAGTCATGTATATAAGTATTTGACAGGTCCAAGCATGTAATTCAGGATATGTAAGTCTAGCAAGCCAGGCCAAGCATGTATCAATTATTTCAAATGAGTACGAGTGTGATAAAGTACACACTCGACTCCATTTTATCAAAACCAGGTAGATTAAGCAAGACAAGCATGCATCAAGTTCACAGGAGTTCAAGTAAACATGCACTTGACACTCACCAAGTAGTAAGTAGTCTCAACCGAAATTTAAGCATTCACCGTAGGATCCTCTTGAGGGTCCTCGTGTGCGCCTGAACAAATAATAGTGAAGTATCACTCATATATCCCAATTATCA
Source organism: Coffea arabica (assembly GCF_036785885.1). Classification (NCBI taxonomy): domain Eukaryota; kingdom Viridiplantae; phylum Streptophyta; class Magnoliopsida; order Gentianales; family Rubiaceae; genus Coffea; species Coffea arabica. The sequence continues at coordinate 36,055,441 of NC_092313.1, forward strand.
AGGAAGATTGTACACTAGTACAATCTAAGGAAATTTCATGAAAACGAATCTCAATTACTCGTAAATCGAGGTTTAAATGGAGTTTCTTAAAGTACACGGGTAATCGAATTTTCATTTTGGGAAATCAAGTATAAAATGTTCAAGAAATATTGAAGGAATAAGTAGTACTTGAAAACTCCCTTCCCTTGGAATTTGGAAAAACTTCAGGTTTGATACGATACTTTGAAAAATCGTATCTCACATTGTTCATGTCAAAAATTGGAAAATTTGGTGCCGTTGGAAACCTCTTTGAAAGTACTAAAAGTTCTTAGAAGTCACTTTTCCATGATTCTAAAGGGAAGATACTCAAAAATGAGCTCAAAGTTATTGTTTCCGGGCATTCAAGGTTGTGTCGGGGTTGGTTTTTCGCTAACTTTGGAAATCCGGTAAAATTCACACGTTCCGAACCAGCCTCTAAAATTTGTAACTCAATTAAAGATGCAAATAAGGTTTATAACAGCACAAGCGGATCAAGAATCGGAGTTTCGAGTACCGAGATACGGTAGCTCAAAGTTTGGGAAAATTCGAAACTGTTGAACAAATTTCCAGATTTGAGTTTCCGACTTTGGGACTTTAGTTAGATATCGAAATGGACTTGAATTGGTACAAAATTTGATAGTATAGTAATCCTATATAAAGGGTATCCCTTTATCAAAATTTATGGAAAAATGCTTTCGGAAAGGTAGTCAACCAACCAACTAAAGTTTTGAAAAATCCCTAAGGCAAAACTGCCTTGAGTTTTTTGTTCTTCATTTCCAACATTTGGCCCAGAAAATCCTTCAAACTTGGTTCATTTGTGTAGGCAAAGCCTAAGGAACATTCATGGTACATTTGGTATGTGTTTATCTCCAGGAAATTCAATTGACAAGTTCACACAAAGTCAAATATCAAATCTGCCCAGAATTTATGGTTTTCTAGAACAGGGCAGGTTTCGTATTTGGTTCACAAATCACTCAATTCAACTCTGAATTGAGAATGGTTGGTGGAATTGGAAAACACATTCGTAAAGCTTCAATTTCTCAGAAGAAATCATTTTGAAATTCAGCACACAACTAGCTCAAATTCGAGCCTCAAGTTGAAGCTTCTGAACTTCGTTCCAGGAAAACAGAGAAACAGAACAGTCACCTTTAAATGGTTGGTACGGGCTGCTCGGATGGAATCTGGGGTTATATTTTATACCGTTGGAAAGCTGGGAATGTCTAGTTTCAAATTCCACTGACGGCACTCGATTTCGACGTTGGAGTACAGAGTTATGGATGAAACAAGCGAGCTGTCTGAGTATTACGGGAACAGTTTTCCAGATTTACTAGCTTCACGAAATTAATCCATTTGACCAACCAAACCTCAATATTTTTCAATGTAATTTTATACACCATCTATACAACATATAAATATCATATACCAGCCATTAAATCCCCAAAATTCTGCAGAAATAGGTACGTTCAAAGCAGGGGCAGAATTCAGAACTTTTTACCCCATGCACTCCTTGAAATTTATACTAATAATACACTATTAATCTACCATTTTGAGCACTAAACCAACATTAAATCCATCATCAAGCATGAGATCAGCCCTCAAGACAAAGGTACGAGTTCATAGAGCCCACCCATTTCATTTTACACCATAAACAAGTTAACCAATGGCATACTAGAGCTTAATCATGCAATATAACTTCCACAAGATAAGATTCTATGAGTTGTTCATTATGTACCTCCTTGGTATGCAAAGACCAGAAATTTCGGCCCCCCTTTTGTCCAAGAAAAACCGTGAAAGCTCCCTTCCTTTATAGCTTAAGATGATTCTCTATTGTAGAGTTAAGTGGTCTCCAATTTTTGTGTGAATTGGGTGATTTTTTGTGAGGTTTTGTGAAGAAGAAATGAAGAGCAATGGAGTCTTGAGAGAGGAGGGTGGTGGCCGGCAGTTTTTGGTGAGGAAGAGAGAGAGGGAAATTGATTTTTTTTTTTGAAGCTTCTTAGAGAAGCTTAATGAATGGTAGCTTGTGTGTACAAAAGTCAACTTTAATTAGTGTAGTGCGCGCGCGTTTCGTGCTCAATTCCTCTCGCGTTCGTTTCACTAGTGCACTAAACCTCTAGAATACTTATATTCATACAAATATTATTAACTCTTAATTGTCCCAAAATAAGGGTCTAAAGTCCCTCAATTAAAATCGCGTGTGTGAAAACGCGTACCACTAATTTAAGCGCGATAACGCGAAACCTTCGAAAAATTCCTATAACGATTGTACTACTAACTATCACTTGAGTACTTAAACATAAAATTACCTATTTTAGGACCATTGTACAAGTCTCCAATTTTCCAAACTAATTGTACTCTCAATCGGTTAAAATTTTCCAAACGCGTTTTCACTTTTTCACTAAACAAGCTTCTAAGAAAAATAATTTTTGAAACGAGACACTTTAAAAATATATCGAAACTATAATACCATGTACTTAGGTCTAATAAGATTAGAAAATATTATTCGTGGAAAAAATCCAAATAAATAATTGATTTAGCCAAAAATAGAGATTTAAAAATAATAGTTTTTCGAGTCCTCACAGCATGTATGAGACCTACTAGTGCAGCCATTAAGAGACATTTCACCTGTAATTTCTGCCATATTGCGCACCCTAAACCACTACCAAGGTATAGCAATATATCTTTCTTTTACCCATCCACAATATGAATAGAAAAAATGCACATTATCTGCTTATATAACCATAAACACAGCAAAATTTTATCATTTCATCAATCCATGTGTACATATAGACCAACTATTTTCTTCATAACTTTAAATTATGCAGACTACATTTTGAAAGACAGCTATTTGATGGGACATCAATCCTGACTGCAACAATTGAGGATGAATACACTCAATCATTGCTTGGAAGCTCTGCACAGACCATAATTGACATGCAAAAAGAGGTACAATTCTTTCATAAACTATCCTCACTTTAATTTCATAAGCATCAACTAACCTGTTCGATTCAAACCTGATATGCTCCACAGCAACGAGCTATTGATGTACATGCCGTCAACAAAAGACTCCAAAACCAACAATATTACATCCATGTTTGAAACACTGCTAGGCAGTCAGACATTCCGCAAGCACCACGATACATCATCCTTGCCTATCTGCCTATCCTAGCACAGGCAGCAACAGATCGACATCTGCTGCTAGACTCTTCTACATCTAGAACCTCATTATCACACAATCGCCCTTTAACAGATGAATGCACATCATCCTCAGTCAAAGCAGACAATATTTTAAAGCATTCTAAATCTTCATCATGTGCAGAAAGCACTGACTTGCATCAGTTTGAAAAATGCCAGATAATCCAGCCTGCTAACACTACAACAAAGCGACAAAAGACATAAGTAACATATCACCAATGCACTAAACAAACACAAAGATAACTCGGGTTTTGCTCTACAAAAACCTATGCAAATAAAATCTCTTTTGCATGCTACTTCGATCAATTATCTACATACTACTTTTAAATCCCACCAAATACTGTTAAGAAGTCTAACTTAATAACTCTGCGTCCTTCCTCACTAATTTGTCTTCTACTTTCAGCGATGAGTCCCTTTGATAGCTTTGTATTAATTGTTTTGACATCAGGAGACAAATACGTTTATTAGTTCTATGAAATCTACATCAAAACTATTATCCTTTGCTCCTCTTATATCACTTTTATTCATGCCTTGCTCTATCTTTACTAAGATTCATATTTTAGTAACTAAATATGCTTGCTAGCTGACTTGCATACTGCCTCCAACTATTAACATTCTTGGTCACTATACACATTATTGTTTAGCCTTCCTTTCACAAGCATTGAATACTCAATCAAAAATATTAAACTAATTTCAAATGATTTTGTAACATGTATAGCAATATAACCATTAATTTTTTAAGCAGCAAATCATCTTAGAAGGCAAAACACAATTGAGCAAAAAACATACATCCCAACAAATTAGATCATTAATACAAAAGAAAATAGTACAACTGTACTTCATCATCACACCTAAACTTTGTTCACACCAAGTACAAACTAATACATAACTAACATAATAGACAAACAAAAACCATCTTTATAGACAATCTTCCTCTCCACAGCCAACTGCAAACCTACGTAAACAATTTAGAAGCTATTTTACAACAAACCATAAAACTCATTGCCATGCACCAGCAACACACTAAGTCAACAACATCTTAGCCTACTAAAAATAAACACAACCACTAAAGTTATCACAATGCATCAATTTGGTCCATCCTCTGCGAGTCCCTCGTACCAGCTCCTCAATTCATCAGCCTCAGGAATGCCCACATCATACATGATAATAGTCCTCCTTTCTGTAGCCAAGGAAAGACCTAAAAAAAACAAAAATGCATCAAACAAAAAATAAGAACGATAATTCTGTTATTTAGCAAATCATTTTAGATATCTATTACTATGAAAATGGCTAATTTTAGGCCTGCAAATCAGTACAATAGGATGCTCATGTGTGATTTGCACAAGATATGCTTCATCCGTATCAATAAATTCTTCCCAGATCGCAAATACCACTGGCATCATTCTATTAAAAAATTTTGTCAAAAACCAACATATTACATATTAAAATATTGCAAAAAAAATGCATACTCTTCATTCATCAATAGAAACTCCTGAACTTGCATGTATCTGCCCCCGAAGAAAAAAACATGCAATGGGAACACCTCAATCACCACACCAAGAATAGCTACAAAAAAATAATAATTGTTAGTATATAAAAATAAATTTACCTCGCAACTGATTCCATGTAAATAAATCAAAACAAAAATTATAAATCATGCTAATTATAGCATCTCGAGAATGCCTCAATGACTGACTGCAAATGCCCAAATGGAGTTAAATTATAAAGATTATTAATCGGCAATCGAGCTACACCATAAACCCGCTCGATAAAAGTATGTTGTGTTAATATTAATTCAAATACAGCACAAAATACATGGAAATTTGTACCATACTAACCAGAACACAGACAAGGTGTATGAGCTTTATCCTTTTTGTACTAGTTTACTATGTAATATGAGGCATGGAGCTAAACTGTCACCACACAATAAACTATTTATTGCAAACCATTCTAGGTAGATTATTGACAATATTGTAATTTAAACAATAACAAATAGGAAGAAAAAGTTTCCAAGAGTATTGCTAATACATCAAAAACACTATGAGACAAACAGTTGCAGCTAAAATTTTTTATAAATTACTGAAGAAATTACCAACCTCAATTGTAGAATAATATCCTGACACTTAATATACCCAGGTTGCAGAGTCTAATAGAAGTGGAAATAGCAAAAGATTATTTCATAACTCTGTCAATCAAGATACCGTGCACTTGAAACATGCCTGATCACATTCAGATTTCAGCTTTGGATGAATGCTCAATCCAATTTTTCTCTCATAGGCAGCAAGCAGCTGTTTTGTCCGTGCTTCTTTAGTAGCTCGATCAGCAGCTGTTTCAAGTACTTCCCCAGGGCGTATATTTCTTCCACCACCATACTGAAGTCAAGTGAATAAGTAAAGGCATAACCATAGTTCCAGAGAGAATCCAATCATGTAAGCTCAAACAAGTGCTTATAGTTTGATAATTGCGGTGGTGAAACATCAATTGTATTAATAGATGAATGACAACTGTACCTACTAGAGACCTGATCAATACAAAGTGAAGCTCAGTTTTAGATGTCTCACAAAATGCTTTTAGCTTAAGAAGGATGAGGGATCAACCAGAAACCTTATAGAAGACAAGTAAAATGGCTTAAACAGTCCAGGAGACTCATCAAAAGCACGGAAACCCAATAATTATTCTTTAAAAACTTAAAAGTGAATGGAATTTCCAGAGGAACATCCCTTTTTACCATTCTTATTACAAATTTGTACCATGTCACTAAAAGGACTTAGCAATAGTGTAGGGATACTTCACCAATCAAAACCACCATCAATAGTTGTACTACCAACATCTAAAGTCTATGTTAAGATAGTTTTTAAGCAAGAAAGAATCATCATGGAAAAGGATTAAAAATGAAGAGCATTGGCAACTATAAAAACTCACAAGCGCATCTAACCATGCCATTCAAAGGATTGTAAATGGGGTAATGTTTCTTCACCAGTGAAACAATAGAGAAGAATTATATTGCAGACCTCTATATTTTTTTTAACAACATGTTTTGGCAAAGTCTTACAGTTCGAAATAAAGTGGAGAGGATCAAGATAAAAATTACCATAGTAACATTGGACAACAGCGAACTTCAAAATGACAAGGACAATTATGACGCTTTTTCCAAAATTTCTCATGTCCTTGTATATAGCTTGGGGTAATAATTAGGATAAATGAGAAATCAAGAAGCCCAATATAATGCATGTTAACTTTTGTTTTTTATTGCTGAAAAGATGTAGTAACTATAATTCACAGCAAGAGCAGCCAGGGAGTCAGATGCTTGATGGTTTTCCATTTTGACCTGTGGTAATATTAATCAGTAAAGAAAGCAAAAAAACCGAGCTTTTATTCAATAACTATGGATAGATACAAAAGTACGGTCCATCACTCTGCTTGAAAACAGACATCTCATTCTTCTTTTTTTTAAGTATACACTAAAATCCTGGAGGCCTGGGAAGGGGGGGGGGGGGGGGTTAATTATTCAGTTTATGTTAGAACATGCCTTGACATTAGTTTTCGTAAAATATGTTCAGAAATCGCACCAAATTCATATTCAGAACTTGGTCTTATCTCAAGAATCTACTTTTTATGAGGATTTAATCATAATGAGCATTCTAACAGATAATCAAATAGGTGAGGGAGCTTACAGTTTTTGAGATATTGCTCGGTCTAGGAAAAACTCCCCAAGTGGATACCTGGGGTTTATAAACATCCACATCCTCTTCCTGAATTGGCTGTGGTGCTGCTGCTCCAGCTCCAAACTTGCTAGCATCTCCAATAAGTATCTCCACCTCAGGCAAGTCCTCCTCAGGAAATGCGTCCACAGCTGGAACCAGCCCAGCTGGCAAAGCCCTGGTGCTCTTCTTCTCCGAGAAGTCAAGCCCCACAAAATCAATACTCGAAATCTTCAACTCTTCCTTCTTATCATCATCCTTTCTCAATACTGAACCACCAAGACTTCCCTCATTTCCTATCTTAACCCCTAAGGTCCAATTCAAACGAAAACTTCTTAGTCCAGAACCACTTCAAACTGTTTTACTACAAGTTCCAAGCAAAAAGACGCCTGGAGGTATTCACAATAACATACAACACTCAAATTGGGAAAAAAAAAGTTCTTTTATCTTAAAATTAATTGACAAATTGGGTATTTCCCTGATCAAGACACAAATCCACGTATTTACAAACAATTATAATGCTTTACTAGAAATAGTGCATAAGTACTAACATGCTGTTTTCATCAAGAAACAAGTTTAATATAATGATAATCACATGATACACAGATGTAATAAAAGAGAAAATTCATAAAACTACATATTAGAGAACCACTGAAGAATTATCTGAAACACGAATTTACAATAGCTCAACAAACAAACACAAAAATCCCAGTAACCATACCTGAATTTTGCTCACTCCCTTTCACAACTCGACTTTCCTCCACAGCACTTTTATTCTTCCTATACTCTTTTGCTTTCTCAAATGCCAATTTAAGAGTCAATGGAACCTCCTCCTTCCCATTGCCCTTATCTTCTGGCTTCAAAGCTTCCAACTTTGGCAGTTCCAGCTTCAATTCCTCACTCTTTTCACCTCTTCCAGCAGATTCTTGAACAGGGTTCTGAACAATTTCTGGAGTAGGGCTAGATTGTTTTGTTTTCTTATATGCCTTAGCCTTAGCAAATGCAAGTTTCACAGGGTCAGTCTCACCCTCAGACTGGTCAGTTTCTAAGGGCTTTTCTGATGAATTTGGTGACAATGGTTCTGCATTGGAAGGACCTATAGAGGATGAAACTTTAAGGTTCTTGGATGGTAATGCTAAAATTATGCTTTTGTATTGCAATTTTTGAGCAGGAGAGGCACTAATACTGATGGATTTGAGTGGAGAAAAAAATGGTGGTTGTGGTACAGAAACCATAATAGTTTATTGGCTTGGAGATCAATTAAGGATCATATGGGAACTGGGGAGCAAGCGGTTGCTAATGGAAGCAATTTTGGACTTTGCCATCTGTTTTATTTTTTGCTGAAGATAAGAGAAGGCCCTGAAATTAGGATTTTGTCAGTTTACACACCTCAAATGAAATTTGATAAGGAATTCCCTCAAAAAAACAAAAAAAAATTGATAAGGGAAATAGCCCAATTAGTCCTCATAGTTTTTCACTGAAACCAATTTAGTCTCTCTACTTTTAGTTTTAATTGTTCGACCTAAGCTTTTGTTTATGGGGAAAAAAGAAAAGAAAAGGATGCACTTGTAAGTTTAATCAATAAACAGGGATTAATTTTTAAATATTTTATTAAAGAGCTCTGCAAAATGTAGAAATAGTAAACCAAGTTTTCATTTTTAATTACTTAACTAAGTGTCGTTCATACTTGGTCTAAAGCTTAGCTAGCATATAATTCATGTATATTTGATTGATGAGTTTGTGAATCGGTTAATATAAGATTATTTTGAATAATTTTTTAAAAAAGAAATACTATCGTACTTTTTTTATCTGATGTATATAAGATTAAAAATAATTAAAAAAATATGTTTATGATACAAATAAATAAATTTGTACAAATAATCGCTGGCCAAACAATTGTATAGTTTAGCTTGTGACTAAAGTGATCTAGACTAATTAGTCGATTTTGACTTTTGATTAACTTAGGCTATCAATAAATAGGATCAGGTATCCTGCTATTACAGCTAGTGATAACAGAAGAATGCAGTGCAAACACTAACTTACGGAATGTGGATACTAATATAACAATTATATATACAAACACAAGAAGGAAACTGGTATGTCCTTAATTGGTAACATCATTCACGGTATTAGATCAACGTTAGATGAATTTGCTTCTGTAAAAGTTTCTCATGTGAGGAGACTTAACAATGTACCTGCCCATATGATGTCTAAATTGTCATTATCTATGGAAGGCTGTAACGTCTGGTTGGTAAACTTCCCTGAAGAAGTACCTGTAGCTGCACTTGCAGATTTATCTTAAATGAAATTCACTTATGTTTCTTCCAAACAAAAAAAAAAAAATTACTAACATAACAAGATGAAAAAATATACAATAAAATTTTTTAACACATCAAAATTGGAGCCACCATTTTTTAACACTCCGTTTGGATTAGCTGTTTTTAGAGGTGTTTTTGAAAAATTTTGCTGTAACAGAGTTTTTAAAGCATATTTTGGGATATTTTTAGAAAATATTTTGGGATATCTAAGAGTAGAAGAGTTTCTAAAATATATTTTGAGATATTTTTTAAAATTTTAAACTAATTTTTAGATTACCTTTTAGAGTACTTTTTAAAAATTTTTATTGCATTTGAAAAACTAGTTTTTGAAAAATACTCCCATCAGAGAACCCTAATCGAAATAAATATGTGTAGGACTACATCACACGTATGAGATTAAAAGCTCTATGAAATTTAAAAAAAAAAAAAAATTTTTTTTGATTGTTGCCTCCCATAGCCTTGTGCTGTTTCTTTCAAGTTTGTGCTACGTCGCTTTGTTAGTATGATTTCCACTGCCAATATTTATCTTGTCTGAGATTGGCTTCGTTTCTTTGTTATTTGAGTGGATTCATTCCTACATATTAAGTTGTTCATATGCTAACAATCAATGGGAAGGCATCTATAATCTCCACCAAGAAGAAGAAGACGCTATCAGTTGCACATGCTCCTGAAGAAGGCTGGGAAATGTAAAAGTTTCTATTAAAATGTTCTTATTTTAATGCATTTAGGATTTATCTTTTACTTGGATCACTAGGTGTTAATGAAATCCAAGCTGAAATTGGGGGAGTGGATTAGGCGCGAAGATTGTGTAAGGACTATTGCCATTTCTTTACTTTATAACCTAAATTTTAATTTTCAACACTTTACGTTCTCAATTCTCAATTTTAGATACTTTGCGACTTAAACTCTCAAGTTTATTTTATTTAAGCCCAATTAATAACAATATTAGCAAAATTAATGACGTAAAGGACAGTGTAGATTAATGACAATGTATCATTTTGTTTTAACTGTAATCTCTTGATTTTTTTTGATCACTTTTAGTACAGTATCATTGACTTGTATGGTCCCAATCACTAATACTATTAACAAAATTAATGAGATAAATGTGATATCTTGACCCCTCCCATGGGGCTCTCCAACCCAAAGCTGGCCAAAACAATCATGAGTCACGCGTCTTGGGCTTCATCGTGCTCTACCTACCCATCTTTAATCGGTCTATTTGTACCCGCCTACAATCTAATCCTTTAGACCTAAGGGCCCTTGGCCAATTGTCACTCCACAGCTTGGTCGTTGATTAACTTGATTGATCTGATGAGATCATTATCCTGGGTTTAAGGTCATAGGACCCTGTTTAGTTACCAATTGATTGGACGTGGATTTCTTGTGGATCCCTCTTAAATTACTCTTAACTGGGTCATTTAGCCGTTAGTCTCCCGAGTGTTTCTAATCTAATTGGGTGTGTAAGTTTCTATCTTCTGGAAAAAGATCCGATGAGATCGTTACTTTTTTCCCAGCAACGGTACTGTTACAGTTCAATCTATAAAATTGCTTACTTCCAAGTGGTTTAGACCTCCCAATGTCTTTCTTAGCTCCATGGATCTGATGGACGGAAGAATGGTGGAAGCTCTTATATTGGTATCACACTCTTGTTAGGGACTCATGGGTCCACTTCGAGTATCTCATTGAGGGAGCTCCAATTAATTTTGCAAACATTAATACTAATTGGATTAAAAGAATTAATTTTCAATATAGTGATAATATATACACTATTATCATTGTGTGACGCCCGAAAGGAAAAGAAACGAAAAATTTTTGCTGAAAATGTTTTGTACCAAATCCAGCCAGTTCTTGGCCGGATTGCTTGAGGGATTTGAAAAAAAATTGGATCTGCTACTGCCCTGTATCCGGCCAGGAATCCGGCCGGGAATCCGGCCAGGAACCGGCCGGATTGTGACGTGGCACAGGCGGCCACCAACTTTGACCGCCTGTTTCCTTCTCTTTTTATACTGTTTTGGCCCCAAAATATCTTCATTTCCTTCCCTTGTTCAGCCGTGCATCTTGAGAGAAAAACCAAGAAAGCTCTTCATTTTCTAACTTCAATTTTCACTCAAATCTTGAGATTTAACCGTTGGATTTTCAACCTACTCCATACAAGGGCTCACCATGGAAGTGTGAAGAGGTTGATGGAGTTGATTTGAAAGGGAAGCTCCAAGTTGCTAGCTTTCTTGAGTTTTGAGGTAAGTTGAATAAGAAAGGTCTCTCTTGCTTTGATAATGGTTAATTGGTGGTTTATGGAGGTTAGATATGTTGTATTGTGGATGATTTTATGATTTTAAGAAGAGTTGGACCAATTTCTGATTTATTGGGTATTTTTCTGATTTTATATGATTATGGTTCATTAGTCTTGGAATGATAGCTTGTTGTGGTATAAAATGGAGATTGTATACGTTGGATGCGGTTGTTTGCGGAAAATTTCTGGTTTGTGCGGAAATTCCAGCTTCTAGGGTTTAATTTGGGGGTTTTCTAATGGTAGGCTTTTAAGCTTTTAATTGGCTTTGATTGAAGGATATTGTGGCCTAATTGGATGTGTTTTATGATTTTGAATCGTATGTGTGATTGTGGTTTATTGTTATGAGAATGGGTTTTGATTGTAGGTTGGACAAATGAAGAAAGTAAGGAGAAATGTTGTCCGATCTTTGAAAGGGTTTGATTGCTTTGAGTTTGTGATCTAGGGCTTGGACTTGAGCAAGGCAATGATATATGATGGATGGTTCCTGAGCCGTGGTTGGTGAGTGACCCCAAACTATTTCCAAAGCTACTTATGAACTGTTTCTTGCATTATTTACTCGATTGCATAGCATGTGTGCTTGCATGTGAGTTCATGACATGTTTTGGCTCCAATGAGTTATTGGGAGGTCTTGTGCTGAACACCAACGTCTCCACCACTGTTTACTGTTGATCTGAGCACCAAAGAGCTCCCTATCACTGTTTCACTGTTAACTGATCGATTTGAGCGTTGGCTGTTTAAGTACAATGATTTCACTGGCTCACGAGAGCAATGAACGTACATTGGATTACTGATTCATGACATCATTGAAATGAACTATTGGGAAATTGATTTGATGACTGCTTTTACTGGTTACTCGCTGAGCTTCTAGCTCACCCCAAAACTATTTTATTCCCCTCCACAGGGCTTGAAGCGACGGAAGCATTGATATTAAAGTGCTCCATGTGAATGGTTGGATTATCTCCTATACCGTTGAAGTTTTAGTTTGACCTTGTGTAATATTTGAGACTGCAATTGTACTTGTATTTATGTGAGAATTGAGGACCTTTGTTTTATTCGGGAATTAGTATTGCTTATATCTCTTGAGGTTTTAGCTTGTAGTGCAATTGAGAAGTATTCGCTTCACTTATGATATGTGAATTTGTGGAACATTTGATGTATATTTGAGATGTATATTGTAATTTGTTTGAGAACTGTAGTGAGTGACTGAGTCCCGGCGAGAGTTGGGTAGGCGGTCCGCCGAACCCTTTGGTTCGCCTTAGGGGAAGGTGGAGCTGTCACACATTGGATGTATGACACATAATTTAAATTTAAATTTGAAAATTAAATTTCATATATGTGTCGTGCATTCAACTATGACAGTATATATAAGATTTACTTGGATTTAAATAGGGTAAACTTGAGAGTTTTATGGTGCAAGCGTCTAATATTATAGTTTAGGATGCAAAATAAAAAAAAATAATACAAGTTTAGGGTGCAAAGTTGAGTAAGTCCCCCTATAACGTTGTCCTGCAAAGGTGACATGGATCTACACCGACAAAGACTTTCTTTTGGGCCCTAGGAGGAAAAAAAACCAATTTTCCTTGGAACTAGATTTCTATATATGTCTGGTTAAAGAAGAACATACTATGGAAAGAAAACTACAGAATTTAATGAAAATAGGTTTTAGTAGTTTAATTTGGCAAAAAACCGTTTCTCAAGTTTCCAAGATGAGACACTTCTCTCTAGAACTCTTTTTCTCAAAATCTCCTATGGGAGAGAGATCAAATCTAGTCTTTTCCCATGGGAGGGAGCATTCTCTCTAGTTTTTAGTTTCTCTTATTTGAATAGATTATTTTCTAAAATTTTGTAGTGAAAGACTCTTCTCTCTTAGAATTTTTTAGTGAGAGTTTCTTCTTTTTTAGATTGTTTTAGTAAAAGTTTTATTCTCTCCTTAATTTTTCTTGTTAGAGTTTTTTTAGTTTTAATATTTTTTGTAGGAAATTTGAGATTGTGTATATCTAGAATCTAATTTCTCATATCTGCAATTTCTCGATTATTGTCAAATATAAATTTTTCTTTGGACTTGACCCAGTTTTAATCAAATATGACTATCAGAAGAGATGCACAAATGTATTATATTACAATGATTCACCCGGATGGAAGATATGTAGGAGCATCAATATTTTCTTTATGTATATTGATTTCTTAGAACTATTGTATCTATTGATTTTAGATCTACATATATCTGGGTCATATTTGTTTAATGTATTTTCTACCATTAGTACAGTTTTATTGATTGAAATATTCTTTTCTATAAAAAAAAAAGTTTCCATGATGAGACATAATTAAGAATGGATTAATATGTAAATCTTTTTAGGTAAAAATTAAAGTGTTAAATGCACTTAACCGCCCGAATGTTACCCCCAGTTGTACTTTGCCCCATTAACTCAATAAATAGGCACTTTGTCTCCTTACTTGATGAGAAAAGCACTCCTTCCATGTTATTTATTTTTTATTTCTTTTTTCCTCCTTTCTTGCCGTTTTTCTACTTGTCCTTTTCTCAATTTTGTAGAAATGTCTTATCCCGCATGAGGCCGTGGCAGAGGCCATCCAGTCAAAGAAGTGGGATATCCAATAAAACCCACTTAAATATGTATTATCCTTCTTTGAGATATCCTCCGCTGGCTTAGGATCAAATTAGCCAAAGTATTACTCACCATTTGAAAAATTCTCCATTACAGATCTAAAAATAGATCATTTGACAGTTTAAATCACTAAGTCAATTTATCCTTAAATCAAGATGATTATTCTTTCATTGTTTCCAGAGAATCTGACAATTCATATATTTATTCTGAAATCCAATCTCATGTCTACTTCAACCAACCTGAAGACCTAAAAATAAAAAATCCTCTTATTATTGTAGACAAATATATCACCTATTCAGATCAATCCCAATTTTGACTCAAAGGAGCTTAACCGGTCAAAACACTGCATACCTATCCTGGATTCTTTCACTCCTTTGAGCCAAAATCATTTACTTAATTTTTTTTTGTCAACTCCAGTCAAGACTTTTGTTGATTAATTAACCTTAATCCCAGATTGAACTCCAAAAGCTAGCAACTCTTGAAACCAACCCAGGGATTTAACTATCCAACCCAAACCCCTCCCAGAACCGATGTGGGAAACTAGCTAAGGGGGGCACCTGCTGCTAAGTGGCAACTACCAACCCAATACCCCACCCAGGAGCTAGTTGTCTTTTTGTCAACTCCAGTCAAGACTTTTGTTGATTAATTAAACCTTAGTCCCCATTTACTTACTTAATTGATAAGCCCAAAGTTGTAAAATCCACTCTTAAATAAAAAAATGATTCACCCTGGCATCCTACCATTAATGATCATGAAATTACTATTTCCTCACTCTTTATTCAATATGTTCCAACAATAACTCAGTGGGGAATATCTCCTTTTCAAATCCATAAAGTCATTTTCCAATTTTGATGGTTAAGAGTATTATTTAATTATTATGGTATGGTAGATGCATTTTCTAATGTTTTCTTTTACAATAACAAATCTAGAAAACATATTTGGTGGATTCACCTCCAAGAAAAAATTCTTTTCCAAATCCTTCTGAAATGCCAACTTGGATTTTCAATTAGTTTAGGTATTTTGGACCATTAGAAACATTCTTCCTAAATGATCTTAAATTACAAGATTTACATTATCAAGAAATTCATTCAAAATATACTACAAAATTTGATGAAATTCCAAATAGTTGACTTCTGCATTTTTTTAGCAAAGTTTGAAATCCCATAGCTTTTTGCCTGGTCTTTTGAAATTGGCGAAGCAATAAATGCTCTCTCTCACTTGTGGAGACTTCATTTCACAAATTATAGCCTAATTATAAATATTCCATCAACCAAATTGCTCAAGACATTGCAAGTGAGGAAGTTGAAATTTCTCAATCTCAAATACCAAAAATTCCTTGCCCCACGGATGTGAAGAAAATTCTTCAATAGATCCAAGGATAGGAAGGAAAATATGAAAACAAATCAAAAAAAGAAGTGATAAAAATGATTGCACAACAACTTTATGATGCTTTCTTTGAGGAAAAGGAAATGACGAAACCAAAAGCTTGATGAACAAATTTCGTGAAGATTTGGCCAAAATAAATTCCACCACACAAATACAACAGTTAAAGGAATGGCCGGACAAATCAGAAAAATCTTCCATCAGTTCGAAGAAAAAATTGAGAAAATTATTTTCTTTTGAAGAAGTATCTACACATGAAGATATGGAAGAATCCAAATCAGAAAAATCAAAATCAAAGTCGAAACCTACAGGAATTATGCTTAGGAGATCCACTTGGAAGAAAAAATGACAACACTCAAGTAGTGGAATGCCGGTTACAGCTGCTTAAATTAGCTAGCTAGAAAGTTGATGTATACTATGATAGAATTCTGAGAAAAGGATACATGACTTATCTATTATTTTGAAAAATATCTGCATAATCGCAAGATGACTCAGCACCATTATTCGGAAGAAATCAGCTGCTCAAATTATGATCATCTAAAGAAGACAACCGGAGGTCATTCCAAAGAAGAAATGAAATGAAAAGGAAAGGAAACAAAGTTTTGAACTGCAATGGCCCACTCCAATTAATGTAAATATCATGACAAATGTTCAAGCAGTATCCAAATGGTCTTATAAAAGGGCATTCATTTGATAAAACAAATTCAAGCCTAGTAGTTCAAGTCTGGTAGTCCTTAGTTTAAGCAAAAAAATTTCCTCTGTAGTCTCTTAGAAAATCTTGGAATCATCTCTATTTTATATCACCCTCTTGTACAAATATTATCAATAAGAATTGAAGTTTTGAAGAATTAAGACTTGTGCTGAAATTCTACAAGTAAGCTTCTGCTCCCTTTCATTAATTTTCTTATGAAATTTTATATCCTAGGCATAGTTGGTATCAGATCTATGGTAGGCTAAAACTGTTGTGGGAAGGTTAGTTTCGTTCAATCTCTTATAATGGATTTAAAATCTAGTTTATTATGCAAATAATAAGGCTGTGGTATGAAAAAAGTAGTCTATATGATGGATCAAACATAGGACTTGTGTGCAGCAATACGACTGTGATCTCCTGAACTGTGTGAGCAATATGACTGTGGTATCATGAGCTCATTTCATCGGAAATGATGATATATTTATGTTAGTCAATGGCCTGGTATAGTTTGGAATAGGGTCTTGAGAGGTTATTTTGTTGTTGTTAAGACCGTTATATCTGCCTTGGACCCCTGTAACATCCTCGACCTTCCACTATTGCATATCTCGCTCTTATGAATATAAGTCCAAAGGATTCATGTGCTTAATATACTCGGAGAGGCATTGAGATAATGTGCTCAATATGCTCATAGAGGCATTTGTGTTTGTCCAAGATATAGAGTAATTATTCTTCAAATCGTTTGATCAACATGTTTGTACAAGGAGCTAGAATTTATTTTCTGTTATGAGAATATTTGAATAGGGTTAACCACTCCTGCACTGGCTATAGATTTGCTCAGCTTTTTTGTCTAAAAAATTGCCTATAAACTTGTTTGTTAAAATATTGTCAAATTTATTACCTTTTGCATCTTCATCAATATCTTCTAAATCTATTCAAAAGAAAAATATGTTTACTAAAAAAGGAAATTTGCCAAATTCGTTCCTAACATTTGCCAAAAAAAATTTTTAGTCCTTATCATTTAAAATCAGCCAGAATTGTCTCTAACATTTAAATTATAATCCATTTTTGTCCTAATTGTGGCGACCCCACTTTCCCCTAAGGCGAACCAGAGGGTTGGCGGGCCGTCTGCCTAGCTCTCGCCAGGACTCACGTAAACAATCTCACCCAAATCCTTCCGAAGATTAACCTAACTATTACAATAACGATCTCCCAAAAAAAAATAGATCAATTGCTAAAAACCACATTAACTTCAGAGATAACAGCAATTGAAGATAGCCAATCGTCGACTCTTAAATACCTCACGCGTTACAAACCAGACAACAAAAATATACAATCCAAATACATTAGTACAAGCCAAATAACAAATCCAGGGTTTACACTTTTCCAGCTTCAAGTGGTAACCCAAGACAAAAGTACATTGTTTTATTCGAATCACATTATGAGCTGCAAACTAAAGTCACAAGGTTCGAATACATTCATAAGCAAATACAAGTAGGCTCAGATTTCTCAAACGTCAAGACCTGTCAAGGAAAATAAATGAACGTGGGGTGAGCTAAAGCTCAGTGGTGCCCCAAACATGCAATAAAATAAAACAAAGAACACGTATTGATTTCAACTGAAGTAAACAAATAGGAAAGCGTATAACAGCACAAGGTAGGATACAGGAGCTCTCAGGAGCCATTTTCCGCGCTTGATCAAAATTTACCGTAGTTGACCCTCCGTCAACTCTCACTACTTACGGTCCATGTAGAACTCCTTATTTTACTTAACTCCGGCCACCGATCATACCCCAGCTCCGGGCCCGCACGACAAAATAAAGGAAGCAGTATACTCGAGATATACCCTTAGGAAATTGGGAGCAGTATACTTGCGTATACCCTCAGGAAGTTAGGAGCAGTACACTTGCGTATACCCTCAGGAAATTGGGAGCAGTATACTTGCATATACCCTCGGGAAATTGGGAGCAGTATACTTGCGTATACCCTCAGGAAATTGGTCGAGGGATTCACCCAGCGACGTCACAACACTTGGATTCACTAAAATATTTCACACAAGTC
The DNA here is from genome assembly GCF_036785885.1 of Coffea arabica. Lineage (NCBI taxonomy): Eukaryota > Viridiplantae > Streptophyta > Magnoliopsida > Gentianales > Rubiaceae > Coffea > Coffea arabica. Next base: position 36,073,715 of record NC_092313.1, read on the forward strand.
ACCGCTCGAAAGGCTAGTGTGATAAAGTACACACCGCTCACTTCGATGGATCAGAAAATCATTATCCAATTATCACATATCAAGTCAAGAAAGCACTTTAATCAAGTAGGCATAGAACAAGCAGAGACACTCACCAAGAGTGAAGTTACTGATCAAGCGGGGAATCAAAGTCTGCGTCCTCGCTAAACCCTAAAATACCAAATTTTAAAACTATAAGTTGGTTATACCAGCTCTAGGGTCACGTAGGAAAATTATTCGCATGTATGACTGATTTATTTTCTTGAAACAAGTCGACAAACCAGGTAGTATTAAACTAGTAAAATACTTTGTAAAGTTTCCTTAATATTACTTTTCTTGTAAAAGTGTTACTAGAACTAATTTACGTGAGATAATGTTTCTTGCCGAACAAGCTTTCTACGTTTTTAGCTAAAGTTAATAAAAACTCGCATTTTGTAACTTTTCCTATAGACAGCTAGCCAAGGGCAAATCTTAAGAAAGAAAAGAATTAAAACAAGACTTAGGGTTTTAAAAGCTTGAAAAATTATTTTCTATAACCATTAAGGCTAGTTTAAGCTAAAGGAAAATTGTCGGGTTGGCAAAATTTAGGGCAAAATACTAAATATTGAATTTTATCGTTTAATACTAGCGTAAAAATATTTTTGATTAGCTTGATCAAAATTGCTCGAGTTCACAGGGTCAAAACGACTTTCACAATTTCGATTCCACTTCGAAATCACATTATGGCTCAAATTTGTCGACATGGTAAAATCACATTTCAAATAGCAAATCACTAGGGCTTCGTCAATCATTAGCCCTAGGTTTCAACAGGTTTGTCTTTGGTCAAAAGTAAAACAAATAGCCAAGGCTTCGTCAATCATTAGCTCTTGGTTTTGGCACGCTTATATCATATCACGATTTAATCCAAACAGATGTAATAACCAGCAGCTATTATCAAGGCTTTAACACTTGTGAAAATCACTCAAATGGCCAAGGGCTTCATCAATCATTAGCCCTTAGCATCCAACAATTATTTATTATTGCAATAGGGCCAAAATTTCGAACGTTTAAAACTCCAACATGTACACGAACACAAAGACAAAATTTGTAACACTATCTTATCCAAGATTTCAACCAAACTTTCGTTGTTCATCAACAAGTACAGCTTAAACATTTTTCCAGCAATTACATTCCAACATTTTTGGTTCAATCTTTCAATATATCAAATATTTCATCGCTAAACAACTTACACCGCTTAAAATACACATCTCTCGAGCATTTCTAAATCATTACATTCCAAGGAAAAATTCCAGAAACCAATTAAAATTTCCAGTTCAACCTCGCGACTTCCAAAGTTTTCCAACGGTTCATTAGTCTTAGATCAAATTTCTCCTCGGCTAAATCAGTGTTTTAAATGCTCAAATTCGTCATGCAAGCACTTATCTAGCTAATTAACATTTCCAGTTCAGAATTAAATTCAAACAACAGTTATAGTCATCTCCAAGATTCCAGAAACAATGCTGAACAATTCCTACTCACCTCTCGGCTATCAAAAATTTTCCAGTGCTTAGATGATCTTAATCCAACTTTTCCTCGGCTAAAACAGAGTTTTTAAGGGCTCAATTCCAACATGCGAGTGCTTAACTCGTTAATTAACATATCTAGTTCAGAAATTAAATTCGATCAACAACAAAAGTCATCCACTTTCCAGAAATGGTTTCAGCTGGCCTCGGTTGATCATGCATGTAGCAGTTTTCTGTTTTATTTATTTATTTATTTTTTTCCTTCTTTAGCCGAGGTGATTAGCTGCATGCAAAGCCTAAACACATAGTTAATAACTAGTTAATCACAACTATAAGCTCAGATTATCAAAATTAAACAGGTTAGAAGCTCTGTTTCTGGATCATCTCACGGCGCATTCCATTTCTTCCCAAAATCAGATTTTCTCTTGTTTCAATCTCTTCATCCGAATTCATAAGCTCAACATGCATGGCCATAACCAGCTTAATCATCCAAGTTTTAGTTAGTTAATCACAATTGCAGGTTCAGATTATCACGATAAAGCAAATTAAATCCTGCATTTCTTAATCAGCTCTCGGCCGAACCATTTTTCTTCCAGACAGGTTTTCCTTTTCTTCCTCATTTCATCATCCGAGCATATAAACATGGCATGCATGTCTTAATCATCATGTTTTCACTTAGCTAATTATAATTTCAGGTTCGGATTACCAAAATAAAATAAATTGAAACCTACGTTTCTTAATCACTCTCGGCAAAGTTCCATTTTCAGCGCACATCAGAATTCTTTTTTGTCTAAGTTCGTCATCCATACTCATAGAATCGACATGCAACCTCTTAAACACTATCATCTACCATTAATTAGCTTAAATTAGCTCAGAGATTACCTTAATAGCAAGCTATGCTTACGCACAAGGAATCTGAAATTTTTTTTTTCTATCCTTCCTCTCGGCTTCACGCACAGGTTTGGTTCGCGGTTTGGTAGCTGTGAAGTTGCGGCTGGAACTGATGAAATGCAGCTTGGTTGAAGTTGAAAATGGCCACAGCTAGGAGAGGGAAGGGTGTAGGATCGGTTGTTCTCACGCGGTGGTCTCCTGGTTTCTTCCCTCAGCTCGCGGACAGAACAGAAAAATTTTTGCAGCTCGCGGTTTCCCCTCTTTTCTTTCCTCTTCGATGCTCACGAGGTAAGTCTCTCTCTCTCCCTCTTTTGTTCTTGGTCCGAAGCAGACTGGAGTTGTGGAGTGGAGTTGCGGTTTTGAGGGAGGTTGAGTGCATGAGAGGGTTGAGTGTAGAAATGGTAGAAATTTGCATCGGCCGGATGGGGTGGTGAGTGATGATGTTGTCCGGAAATGTGTTTGGATTGCATGGTCAATTTGAGATTGTATGGAGGGCATTGTAGTCTTTTCACATCTTCACCCAATATCCACGTACGTTCTAAATTCTAGTCTAACTCCAAAGTTTTATCCCAAATGAAATTTAAATGCCTAATAATGCACTAATTTCGCTAAAGTTTGGTTATCGAAATTTTTATATCTTAGGTGTATTTAATATACTTGTATCGATTTTGTCTAACTTTATCGATTGCATTTTAATACTAGGGTTCCGAATAACCTTTATCATTATTAACGGTTAAAGTTTAGCTATCAGCATTCAAAGAAATTAATTGTTAAATCAATGAAATAATTTACCTTCGAAATATGAATTTAATGTAACAAAACTAAGAAATTGAATAGTTTAGCACAATTATTTTATTTTGCACACAAAATTTATTTCTACGCACTTATTTAAAAACAATTAGATTTAATGCTAAAATTTATTAAGGAATTACAAACGCGAAATGAAATATGCACTGATATTTGTATATGTACATTTTCAGGGTTCTCACACTAATGCTCGTATTTATTCATTTCTCCGACTGAAAATAGCACGCCTCTCTGACGTGGGTATATTTTCAAGGGCAAAACCGAAAAATGCACTTCATTTCCAGTTGACTAAAGCCATCTTTCCTTCATTTCCCCATTTGTGTCCTAATTGCCTCACTGAAAGAACGAAATTGAAGAGAAAAAAACATAGTTGCAACTGGATGGCTGTGTAATGGAGGAAGAGAATAGCAAGAAAATGTGAAGAAGATGCCATTTTCAGTCGGAGAAATGAGTAAATACGAGTATTAAAACCAAAATGGATCAAAATTTAAATTTTAGGAACAATTTTGGCTGATTTTAAATATTAGGGACTAAAAACGTTTTTTTGACATATGTTAGGGACCAATTTGGCAAATTTCCCTACTAAAAATGTTTAAATATTAGAATTTGAAGAAATTGAACAAGAGATACAAAATTGGAAATTACCTAAACATGAACCTCATTTAATTTATCAAAGGGGCAGATTTGATCCAAAAACTATACTTGCAATTAAAATTGTAAAAAGGACAATTCCTACTAACTATAAATTTGCTGAAACTAAACTTCTTAAATTAGAATCTAAAATAATAAATAGTGATCATAAATATTTATATATAGGATTAGTAAAAATTGCACTTCAACCCTTAAATCCTCAAGGAATAAATACTTCAATTTTGGAAACCTTAAGAGACGGTAGGCATCTACAATTTCGAAATTCTTTATTAGAACTAGTTGAAACAATTTTATGTAATGGTACAATATATTTTAATTGTCATCCAAATTTTTCTATCTCTCTCACAAATAAAAATTTAAAAGATGTTTTAACAATAAATATGCAAACAAAAGGATATAATATGAAAGTAGGATTTGAACACATAAATTTGACATATAGAATTTAGTACAAAAAAATGACGACACAAAGTTCCGATGCTCAATCTTATGATAAACTAAGTAGGCAAACTATATTTGGAACAAATCCAAAAAGTTCAAATTTACAATTGCCAAAATATATAAATTGGGATGAAGTTGAATTCCCTCCGATATTGACATTACAAAAAAATTACAAATCCTCCTCCACCTTAAATTACAAATATTTCCTCTATTTCGAAAAATCTAACCGGTGACATAAAAACTGTTTTTGATAGAAGACACCAATCAACATCTTCAATTCCTTCTTCTTCTTTTAATCCAAAATTTATCTATTCTCAATCTGAAAGATTTTCTTCTAATACTCCTCATCAATATATATTTTTCAAGGTCTAAAAGGCAAATCTAATCAAATTTTACTACTTGCATATAAAGAAAAATATTCAAAAAATGATCTTGATGATATTTCTTTAGAATCTAAATGTAGGTTTATAATTCACACATTGTCCACAAATTCTTCATTGGATATAAAAGAAATTAGTTGCGAATGTAACAAAGAGTTCTTTCAAACCTGAGAATGAGAATTTTAGAAAATGGTTTTTTGAAAAATATACTCCTGATCAACAAATTCCATTTAAAAATGATTATTATAAATATATAGAATTTGACTCAAATAGTTATTCCTTTTGTTCAATGGTTTTATGTTAAAAGTAAAGCAAGACTTGAAAATACTTTTGATTTAAATATTTTAGAATCTTCAATTCCAAAATGGTTAACTTTAGACAAAAAAAAGTTGAGTCTTCTTACCCTTCATTTCAAGGAATTAAAATTAGAAATGAAGATAAATCAATACGTGCCAATCCTCTAATAAGTCAATCAAGAGCCTCTTTAGTCTCAATAGCTAGTCAAGGAAGCTATACAAATCATTTACTAAGATCTAAATCACAATATTTAATAAAATTAGAAGATAAAATAGATAAACAAAAAGCCCCAATTCTTTCATCCTCTAGCTCATCATTTACTAAATCTCGTCAAACTTCAGCCCTCAAATCTCTTCCAAATTTACCACCGGATGCTTTTCCATCCCTTAGAAATCATAGAAACAAAAAAAAAAAATAATGCTAATGATGAATTAATTAGTATTCTTAGATAATACTAATTAATATAAATTTTAATATAAATGTCTTATCTTTATAAGAACAATTTTCTGATACAAATAATCTTGATGATGATACCCAAATGTTGTCTAAATTACAAATTAAAGATGACAATTTTCAAATTGATAGATTAAAAAGGAGAATTCCTGAGAAAAATACTTCTCAATTTTTGCCAAAATATTCTGAAATAAATTTTATTATCAAGGGCCAATTCTTGCAGTTGTCTTGTTAAAAGAATTGGATAGTATTCAAAATTCCTATCAAAATAAAACTATTTATGAATGGAATATAGATGGGATGTCGGAATATCAAATTGATAGAGCATAAATTATAGTATTTTACATGATTTTATGATTAATTATTTATGCCCTACATGTTCAAATTGAATGAAAAACTGCTTAATTGGTGTTATATTTATATCACAGGGAGAAAATTAATGATTGAAGGAAATTGGATGAAAATTGCACCAAGAATTCAAACTTGGGGGGTTGAAACAAAATTTTGAGAATTAGTAGACGATGTACAGTGTTGATCTGCAAACTGGACTGCTCGCTAGTTATCACTAGAAGTTGCAAAGTGAAGATTGAAGCACAATGAGCATTGCCTGATGCATATATCAATTTGAAAACATTTGGCATCCTTTCTTACATACATATATCTTTGAGGGTGTGTGACATACAATATATTTTGATAACCCTACTTCCAGCTCATGGAAGCCCTACAGCCTAGGGTTGGGGGGCAGCCCCCATTGCCATCTATTGTGACGACCCCACCTCCCCCTAGGGTTTACCTCAGGGTTTAGCGGACCGCCTGACCAACTCTCTTCAGGACTCACTCACTCATGTCAAGAAAATAGGTTGCAACCTCAGGAGTAAAAGAAATAACAGTTCCCAAGTTTGGATCGTACAAATACATTCATTTCTATTTCAAACATCCACACAATCCCAAATATATCAAAAGATATAAGTTCTCAATACATTCAACCCTAATTGAACGACTAGTGCGAGTACAATCGCAAAAATTTTCAAAAACTAGACTATGCTAGCCTGTACCAGTCTCACGCCTCGCTCGTACCCCCTGTAAGGAAAACAAAAACTAATAGAGTGAGCTAAACTTCAGTGAGATTCCAAATAATAAGTTGACCATTAATTAAAAGTGAAAGTATCAAAGTGGCAAAGTAGCGAGCATAACAAGTCAAGAAAATGAATAATAACACTTCGTAAAGCCAATCGCTGAATATTGAACATGTCAAATAAAATGATACAGCCGCTATTGCAAAATAGCTCCGCCATAACTTGATCAAGGAGTAGTTGATATTCCGTCAATTTTCAAGTAAAGTAATCAGTCCAGTAGTGCCCCACTTAACACCAATCTCCGTCCACCATTCAACCCCTTTACCGGGCCCGAACGTCCAGATAAACACGTGTGGTAATACTCGAATATACCGATTAGTCGAGAAGATATCACTCCACTCGACAAAACTAGAGACCCAGGGTTCGTTATCTAATCGATCAGGCCCTTGCTGGCTTGACTCGATTAACTAGCCACAGGATTTCTGGAATCCAGACAGGATGCAAATCATATGCATGTATATCAAGTCAATTGCAACTAATGAACAAGAATATATCACATTAGGGCACGTGCGATAAAGTACACCCTTGTCCGACCAAACCAATCAAATATCATCCGACCACATTGGTCAAGCATTGAAATAAGTTCAGGTACAACTCCTTGTTTGGAGTCCAAATCTGCGATAAAACATCATTTAAGAGTTTGAAATCAACTAGGGTTCGAAACTTAAGAGTTTCGTTTAACGACAATCAAGTAACTGAAACTCATTTAGGTAATATTCATATTACTTATCAACTTTAGAAAATTCATACTCGCTCTTTTGGTGTTGCTAAAGAAAAAATTAAAACTTTGGAATTCACATTTAAGTCTAAAAGATGAGAAAAACGTATTTCTATTGGTCGCTACCTTCACCTTTTAAAGGGTACGAGTTTTGGCCAAATTCAGCTCATATACCTCTACTAACGGTAACTTGACTACCATAGACAATCCAAGTTCACTTCGACTTCAAATTGTTGCTCAAGTTTCAAGTTCACTCGCCTAACCCTTGAACTAAAATTTGGGCGGCATGCCCTTTGTATTTAACTATTTTCCAGCCACTTATGACTTCATTATTTTCCTCAACTCAACCCAAATTCAATACATAAGCAATCTTAACAAAATAGCTCTTCAACTAGGCTTAATATCATCCCAATACAAGTTAATTCTAGCAATAAAACCATTAAGATCAAAGCTGGAAACCAGTTTTAAAGAAAAAATTAGAAGTGGTAGATTTGTCATCCTTCGGTGTTTTGATCATAACTGCAGTTAGGAATATCAGATCAAGGTACATTTTATGGCGTTTCGAAGCTCAGATATAGACCTACATTTATTATGCAGACCTCCAAAGCCAAAACATGCATTTTCATGGTCAAAAATTGAAATCTCAGAGAACACAGAAAACTGTCGGATAAATAGGGCATTTAGGCAGTTAGGGGTATTTTAGTCATTTTACAAGCTACAGTGCTCCGATTGAGCTGAAATTTTCTGGGTAAAAGCTAACACAAATCCCTGCAACTTTGATGTTTTGAGCAAGAACTAATTTGGTCTTTATCATGGACAAATATGCAGTTCAAGCGGGTTCCAAAAACAGGGCAAAATTACTACCAAATGCTGGAAATTCAACTTAGCGATTAATAACTTCACCAAATCCATATCCTAGATCAATAACATCACTTACTAGGTAAACAACAATAAGCAAAGCTGAACAAAATGCAAACCCTAGCTAATCATTCCACTACACCATCAAAAACTAAATAATTAACCATAGCAAACCAAGAGTAAAAGCTTCTATTCCAAATTTAACAAGATTAAGGAAGAGAAAAGGAAGTTCAAGCCTTATACCTTCCAAAAGCTTCTTGCAAGTGAAAAACAAACCACTTTCTTCCAAAAATTTTATCACACCAAACTTTCCAAACACCAAAAGGCAAGTTTAATCGGTTTGGTTTTGTTGATTTCACTCAAACAAAGATGGATTCAAGGTTGAAGTTGCAAACTTTCTCCTCTTTTTTTCTCTCCTCACTCTTGGCCAACAAGAGACAAATGAAGAAGAAAAGAAGCCAATTTGGTGAAAAGAAGGAAGAAAATTTGTTTAGTCAAAGTTGGTTTGATTTCCACCAAGTGTCGCTTCATGGTTAAATCTCAAAATTTTTCTTTTCTCTCTCTTCTTTTGGTCAAGAATTTTGGCCACTTAAGGGTTAATTAAGGTCTAATTAGCTCAATTAAAAACAAGGAGGAGATTAGGGTAATAAAGTAGTGTTCAAGTGGTGTATTCAGTCGGTAGCAAACGGTGCACGTCGGTTCAAGCCGTTTTTCCCTAACTCGCGCGTACTAATGTTTTAACTTATGAGTCACTAACTTATTATTAGCACTTCTAAACACATACTTTCTCTTATATAAAACTCACTCTTACCCCCAAATTTAGTACACACTCCTTACCGATTAATCACACTACCAAAATACGCAAAATCCTAGTTTACCCTAACTATAAACGTAAATGAAAAACTCTTAATTCTATTCTTTATTCCAACTATTGTAAGAGTAAATGAGTAGTACAGATATTATGAAGGAATTTAGTCAAAATAAAAGGAAATTTTAAGAAAATATGAGGGATTTTGCCAGTCCTCACATCTACTAAGTCTTTTTCGTCTCTTTTCTCTACTGAATCCCCCTCACCGATTGATATCAAAAAACCAGCAGTGAATACAGGTGAACCTGCTGTGTTCTTCACGCGAGATGACATAAATAAGTTAGCCACCCCTTATGAGTTTTTTGTCGTGGGTAAGTTATCTCATGGTCGGCCAAAATTGGAAGAGATCCGTAGATTCTTTTCTACCTTGGACCTGAAAAATTCAATCACAATAGGTCACTTGGATGCACACCATGTTCTCCTACGTTTTATCCAGGAAGCAGACTTTCTACGTATTTGGACTAGGAGAATATGGCAAATTGGAAGGTACCCGATGAGGGTTTTTTGTTGGACGCTAGATTTTCATGTATACCAGGAGTCTTCATTAGCACTTGTTTGGGTATCATTGTCATGCTTGCCTATTCACTTTTTTGACAAACACAGCTTATTGTCAATTGTGAGTGTGATCAGCCAGCCATTGTATGTTGATGCAGCTATTACATCTTTAAATCGACCCAGCATGGCTCATGTATGTGTAGAAGTCGATCTCTTGCATCCTATTCTAGCAAGTTTGGGTAGGTATGGTTGGTGATGTGAATGGGTTTTGGCAGCAAATTGTAGCTGAAAACTTACCGAAGTATTGCGCAAACTGCTGGCACTTGGGTCATGCGAAGGAGGAGTGTAAATCTAATGAGAGTAACACCAATTTTCAACGTTCGAGGTAAGGAAATTGCTAATGCTGATGCTGAGGGTATGAGACAGACATTAGGGGTGGGAAGGGACCAAGGGTAGTGTCTATGCTGGTTGAGCATTTTCGGAAATTATCTATTGGATAGCCTAGTGCGAATCAAGACATTCAGTTGGGGTTAGATACGCAAGTTACCAAACAAACAAATGGTGATCAAATAACTAATCAGGTGGAGTTGGCAGCCCAGGTTTCAGAGAGAACATCGGGCAAGTTTGCGGCTGCTATCAAGGGCAATTCAACAGTCACGGTTGTTAAGGATACAAACAATCAACTAGTGAACGGGGCTGGGGCTGTAGGGAGCAAGAGTGATTTCGTTTCTTGTCATAAGGGGGACAAATAGGGTCAGGGAACTCGCGTGCGAGATCTGGACTCAACAATCAGTTTGAATGATCATGTGATGCCACTACTAAGTGATGACAGCCTGTAGTTCACTAATATAACAGTTTTTGGTCTAGAAAATAGTTGCATTAGAGGGAGGATGAGGATGGGTTGGATCCTAGTGTTGAGGAGGAATTTTAGGTGGTGCAATTGCGATCTACTGCAGGTAATTTGTCTCCTAGAAGCTCCAATGGCTTGGCACATAAGCATAACAAGCCGATATCCTCAACCACTAGGATTCTTCATGGTTTCATGGCGGTTAAGGCTGACAAACCAAAAGGTATTCATGCAAAATTTTGGTCAGATAGATAGCTAAGGTCGAAAGCAATCAACTCGCACAATTCTTTCCAAGTCTTATTAAATGATTAATGGCATGTTTTGGAATATTTGAGTCTTCTAAAACTCCAAATTTTAGAAGACTCAAAAAATTGATTTAAATGCATCGAATTCAAATTCTAGCTATTTGTAAGCCTCAGCTTCGGGTGGAGAAGGCTGAGTGTTATCGCTATAGGTTGAATTTTCATGGTTTGTTGAGAAATTCTATGGACTCTATTTGATTATTTTTCCAAGAAAGCTTTATTAGTGTAGTCATTGGCGAAAGTTCCCAACATGTTTCGGTTAGATTTTTCCATATTCATTTGCCATCCCAACTCACTTTATTGTTTGTGCATGCCCAATGTACTGCTGCTGATAGAGAGGAGCTTTGGGCTAGTTTACTAAGAGACAACCCAAAATCAGGTGCATGGCTTGTTGGTGGTGACTATAATGTAATTACGGATGCCCATGAGAAGAGAGAGGGATGTCTTTTCAATCCCTCTGAAGCAATAGATTTTGTACAATTTCTAGGTGATGCGAATCTCATTCATACAGGGTTTTTTGGAGCAAGTTTTACATGGTGTAACAATCAACATAGCTCTACAAGGATTTGGAAACAGTTAGATAGGGTGTTGGTAAATGAGGAGTGCCATGATACGGGGTTAAACTTGTCGGTCTCACATTTAACCCGTGAGCCGTCTGATCATGCCCCTCTCCTCATCTCTGTAGCTACTAGATTGGATAACAAACCACGACCTTTCTGATTTTTAAATGTTTAGACGTTGCGAGAAGATTTTCTACCTGTTATTAGAGATTCTTGGGATCAACCCTGTGACGGGTCTCCTATGTAAATTTTATGTCATAAATTGAAACGGCTTAGGGGAGCCATCTAGTGATGGAACAAGGAGGTGTTTGGAGATATCTTTCAGACAGTCAAGCAGAAAGAAGAGAAGGTGCGGCTTGCGGAGGTTTGAATGGAGAATGATGAGTCGGAGAGAACGCGGGTGGACTTGCACTTAGGTCAAGGTAAGCTGCGCAATGCTTTGTAGGTGGAGGAGCATTTTTGGAAACAGAAAGCTCACGTAAAGTGGCTCCAAGACTAGGATAGAAACTCCAAGTTCTTTCACTTGGTGGTGAAAAATAGAGATTGAAATTGGTGATCCATAAAATAAAGAACGAAAGAGGTGAATGAGTTGAGTCTGAGTCGGTGATAGGGAAAGAGGCTGTGCGGTATTTTGAGAAGATGTTCATAGCTCAACAAATGACTCTGTCCCTGGGTTTGTTATAGAATATCCCTAAACTTTTGTCAGAAGAGGACAATGCTATGTTGGAACAATTCCCCACTAAGGAGGAGATTTGTCATGTGGTATTCAATATGGATGGGGAGAGCGCATCTGGTCGGGATGGATATACGGGTCCGTTCTTCTCATTTGTCTAGCCAATTATTGGAGATGATGTGATTAGGGCAGTGTGTAGTCTCTATTGTAGAGCAACATTACCGAGAGTTTTTGTGAGGACCCGAAAATTTACCGAATTTCTAGGCTTTATTTTATTTAATTGCACACTTTTATACCTTTTCTTTATTAGAAAATTCCCTAGATAATTTTTATGAGCAAAATATAGTTTTTAAATTATTTTTCTAGTATAAGTTAGTTCATGTGAAATTAAGAGTGTATATCGAACGTGGGACCCACTAGTGCGAAAAGTTCAGAAAAATTCGGCCAACTAGGTTAAGTTTTGGATACTGGATTTAATTTACCGGGTGTTAAGAGATAAGTAGAGGTTGCAATTTGGATTGGTGTGAGAGGAAACAAAGTGATAGACTTGCATTAATTAGGTGACAAGTGTCACCATAAGGTTGGTAGAAACTTTTGACCATTATTTCTTGTTTTACCATTTGACTTAAATAAACCAAAAATTACCAAAATTCATCAAAAATCTTACCTATTGTGGCCGGCTCTCTCTCTCTCTTTCTCTCTCTCTCTCTCTCTAAGCAAAAGAAAGAAAACTCTTCAAGCTTGCTCCAATCTACCAAAACCAACCATCCAATCTTGTTTTTGATCCATAGAAACCCATAAGGGAGTGTTTGTGAGGAGTTTTGTGGAGTTATTTGGAAAGCTAAGAGGATTAGTTGCTCTCTTCCTTGTCTTCCTAAGGTGAGTGGTGAAGGATCCCTCTCCTCCCTCTAATGATGCTTAATTTATGCTTAGTGGTGGTATAAGATGCAACTTTATGGATTATATTGTGATTTTTGGTTGAATTGATGAAGTTTTGTAATTATTGGGGATTTTTCTGTTTTAATATGAATATGATTGTGTGGCTATGTATGATGATTGGAAATGGTGTGTAAGGGACCTAGGAGGTGGAAAAAGTGGATAATTGCAATCAATTTCTGTTTTGGAAGAAATTTTGGAAAGTTAGGGTTTATGAAATTACATTCTGACCGATTTTGTAGCTCATAGTTAGAGGCCGAATTGGCCTTGGATTAAAACATGAAAGTTGTAGGGAATGATATTTTAGAGGTTCCTACAAAATTATAGGTCAATCGGAGTAGCGTAACTTGAGAAAAGTCAAAATTACCCTTCCTGTCCTGGTTTTACCCGAATTTGGGAATTGCTTCTGTAATTGGTTATTTTGGTCAGGAATGCTTCCGAATTGGTTGTTGAGATCTTCTGATGAAATGTAGCCCTGTTTCGTAGCTTTCAGATGGCTTTGGAATTTCTGGATTTGGACTTAGGTAGGCTGATTTATGATGTTTGCACTAGAATGCGTTCTGTGAATATGTTTTTGCGGTTCTGGTGTAGTAGATTGCATTTTTGACCTGGTTACACTCGAAACTGGGTTGAGTGACCTTATGCAATATTGTAGCCCTATATCGTAGTTTCGAAACGGTGGATCTTGGACCTTCATCCGATAATCGTAGTGCCATTGGTGCCAATGCCGCATAATGACGTCAAAAACTATTTTTTTCCGGGTTAACACTTACTCCATTTCCGGATTTTCTGGTTTCCCCTAATGCTTGTATATGCTTATGGAACCCTATTTCAGTAGTATTTGGCATTGGTTTATGACTTGTAATCGAGTCTTATTGTGCTTATTGGAATATTTTAGGGCTTGACTTTCCTTTCCGGTCATTTTCCTAGCTAAATGACTTGAATGACTTTAAGCCTAGTGAACTACTTTCAAGTACAGTTTTAAGAGTCTTCCTTTTCCATATAATTTTCATCAAAACCCTTGTTATATAACCTCTACTTGAATATATAGTGACTTTTAGACATACAAACGATTCTTTACGATTCCGAAAGAATATTTTCTTAGCCTATCTATTTGTCTTTTGATTTGTCGTTAGTCAAATGTTTTCCGTTGGAATTCTATAAGCCTTTTGAGCTTGGTTTTGCGATTGATTTTGAAACCCTAGTTATTTTCATCCTTGGGTCCAAACAACCCTCTTTTACTTGAAAGTCATCTTTACACGCTTTACTCCTAATTAGTCAGGTTTCTTCGTTTCCCCTTAAATGTTTTGCTCGATAAACTGTAATGTGTTCTCTTGTTCAATCTTAGGTTTCACTGGTGACTAAGGGTAATATCCGGAAGGATATTTTGCACGTTATTTTGCATAACTAGGTGAGTGTTCCTTGTTTGCTATATTCCTTGACTTATTGGCTTGTTATTATTGATTGATAATGTGTTAAGTGCTTTCAATGATTGTTAAAACGAGTTTTCTAGGCGAGTGTGTACTTTATCGCACTCGACCTAAATAAAGGTGAAAGTTTCGATGATTAATGATTAAATGCTAGTTGCGCATGAATGTAAGCCGTTTGGCTGAATTGGGCCCTGCCCTTCGTTACCGATCGACTCGAGCCAGAAGCGGACTCGGTCGGGCGATATGGTGACCCTGGGTGAATTTGGTATACTCGAGTATTACCTTGTAGTCCGGCCACGTCCGGATGGGTGGAGTCCAGCCAATGTCCGGATGGGTGGAGTCCGGTCAACGTCCGGAAAAGGGATGAACGAACAAAAGGATGAACGAGGGATTCTACTTACAAAAATGTATTTTAAACGATTGGAGGAATAAGGGGAAATATCAGGGGAACAAGCGAACAAACAAATAGCTCCATTTGGGCCGTATCCTTTTAATGAATGTTACTATCGCTTTCCATTGTAAATGTTTCTTGAATTATTGATACTCCATGTTTAATGTATTGAATTGATTGTCTGATTATCTGTTCGGAACCTCACTGAGTTTTTAGCTCACCCCTTTAGTTTTGTTTTCCTTAACAGGGGACGGCGAGCAGAATGAGAGCATAGTCTAGTTCTTTGTTTCTTTTGTTCTTTTATAGTGGTTCTCGCCTAGTGCTTGGCACGGGCTGGACGTATGAAGGATTGAGAACCTTTGTATATTCGATCTTTACACTCCCGTTTGGGGATGACAATGTATATAAGTTTCGCTTTAAGTTTTGGATCGTTGCCCTATTTATTCTTGTGATTTATTCAGATTTTAAGTGAGGACTGTGTTGAACGACTGAGTCCCGGCGAGAGTTGGGCAGGCGACCCGCCGAACCCTTTGGTTCGCCTTTAGGGGAGGTGGGGCCGTCACAGTTTTTATGGCAACCTCTATTATGTTAATTCCTAAGGTAGCACATCGCCAAGATTTTTCTCAGTTTAGGCTGATTAGTCTATGTAATTTCATTAAAAAAAATTTTCCGCGATTATTGGTTGATCGGCTAGCTGGAGTACTTCTGAAGATCATATCCCCGTAGCAGAGCGGGTTTATACATGGACATCTTATATCAGATAATTTTTTACTTACTCAGGAACTTGTGTCTGACATGAGTGGAACGGCAAAGAGTGGCAATGTAGCCTTGAAACTTGATATGCCAAGGTGAATGATCGGGTCTCGTGGCTGTTTTTTACTATGGTTTTGAGAGGTTTTGATTTTGGTGAACAATGGATTGATATGATTTGGAGATTGATATTGAATTCTGGTTCTCGGTTATTGTCAATGGGAAAAATGTGGGTTTTTTTTAAATCTACGAGAGGGATTCGTCAAGGAGACCCGTTGACTCCAACACTATTCATTATTAGGGCATAGATTGATGATCTTGATCCCTGTCTTTTGATGTTTATAAAATAATTGGTTATTACTAATCTCTTTTCAATAAGAAGTTTTTTCAGTTCTAAAGCAATTTCATTCAAAGAACAAGAGCAAATTGAAAGAAGATAAAGGTTGTCGAAAGCTGTCGGACGCTCACAAAGTCAATACGGGACGTCCGATAAACAGGGCAAATGCTGGATGATCATATCGGACGCAGAATGTCTCCACCGGACGTCCGATAGAAATAAGATGATTTCTTAAAACTCTCTGTTTGCTGTCGGACGCACAAAGAACTTGTCACCGGACGTCCGATAGAAATAAGATAATTTCTCAAACTCTCTGTCTGCTATCGGATGCAAGCATCGGCTGTATCGGACGTCCGATACTCCCAATGGCTAGTTGATTTTTCAGCTACCTTCTAGCCGTTGGAAGCCATAATAAAGTACTTTTCGGATTTCATATAAATAGATCATGGTCAGAAACTTCACAATAACTTTTGTAAACTGAGAATACAAGAGATAGTGAGTAGTTTTAGTGAGAAAATACACTCCAAGGAAGATTTGTACTCTTAGTTGTGTGAGGTTTATTGTAAACTTTTTATTTGTGAATGAATACTTCAATAATGTAGTTATGTGAGGGTTGTCCTGAGTGATTGTAAAACTTCCTAATTTGACCGAGTGGAGCTTGGGGCAAGGAGGAAGTGAGCCTACCTTTGTACACAAGATTGATTGTATTTCATCAATTTGAAGAAACTTGTTTGAATTGATCTTCAAGCTCAAGAGGAGCTTGGTAGTCAATTGGTTTGCAATTCCTTTCTTCTTATTTACTTATTGTTATCTTGTGATATTTAAATTGCTTATATTTTCTACTTCTCTCAAGTGATTTTGTTCATTCATTGATTGATTCATTGTGTGATCACTTAGAAAAGAGAGTAAATTTCATATTGAGCAAAAAAGTGCCTATAATTTGATTAACTTTATAATCAACCTAATTCACCCCCTCTTAGGTTGTTTTCGGGTCTAACAATTGGTATCAGAATTTGGTCTCCTAGAGATTAAGCTCAAGTGGCTTAGGAGTAAAGATGACAACCAATAATGCCATATTTTTTGAAGGCCAATCTGTAGCTAGACCTCCTATATTTAATGGATCAAATTATGTGAGTTGGAAAGAAAAAATGATTATTTTCTTGCAATTGATTGACATTGAACTGTAGTTTATTGTTAATGAAGGTTCTTATGATGCCTCAATAGTAGATGAAAATACAAACAGACTTGGACCAAAAATGAGAAATGAATTGACAACAGAAAATAGAACTCATCTCACCTTAAATGCAAAAGTTATGAATGTGTTATATAGTGCTTTAGACTCAAATGAATCTATTAGAGTCAAAAATTGTAAGTCAGTTAAAGAAATTTGGGACAAATTGAGAGAAATTCATGAAGGCAGTGAGAATGTTAGAGAACAGAAGAAATCTATCTTAGTCACTAAATATGAGTCATTTAAGATGGAACCTCATGAAAATATTGACAAAATGTATTATAAATTTAATGATTTTATTAAGAATTTATAAGTTCTTGATAAGGAATACTCCTTAGAAGAGAAAAATAGAAAAATCTTGAATGTTTTGTCTAAATATTGAAAAAGTAAAGTGACTGCTATTAAAGAGGCAAAAGATTTGAATTCAATGCCTATTGAATCTCTTATAAGCTTACTGCTACAGTAACTTACCTGAACGGAAGCCTATATTTTCTAGCCAGATGGTGTTTGCAACTCCTAACTTCAAAATAAATAAGCGTGGATTTTGCGCACACAATTCTTTGTAACCTACTTTTCACAGTTCTTAACAAGTACATCTAAATGATGTAGTTTTTAGTTGATCAAAGTAACATTTTGCACCTTTGAAATCTGCAAATTCATTTCTTTTGTGCCTCACAGTATCCACTTTAGATTATAAAACAACATATCACAAAAAGTAGAGCAATTTGTACATCCTTCATCCCCTATTGGCAGGAATCTATATAGGTTTGAGCAATATGGCTAATCTCTTTCCTATTAGGAACAATATCCAAATGAACCATGCAATGGCAATGTAAATTTACAAAAATCAATTGTTCAATATACTACAATCCTCAAGTTTAGATATGTCAAGAAATTATTTTTCCAAAATTAAATACAAGGGTAACACATTACAAGTTGGAAAAAAACAAAAGACAGTATGACCAAATATGTCAAATCATGTAAAACTCGGCTAATATATGGCTCTAAATTAGCTATAAAATACGGAGAACCTTGAGGTCATGAACATTAATGACGTTTAAAAGTAAGAGAGCCAGAGGTTCTTCATGTTTTATCGCTCTTGAAATATCACAATCATGCAGAGTCCAGTGATTATCTTTTTGTGCATGTAACCAAGCATGGAAAGTTAGCTCCATGACAAAAGTTCCATTGATTTTACAAGCAAAACCGGAGCTTCTCCACTAACCCTTTGCTAAAGATTAAGATGAGAAACTAGCAAAAGTTACTTTAAGGTCAACACAAATTTATTTCTAAATTAGATGAATAAATTAAAAGATGGCACTAGGTTAATGTAACGTATCATAGCAAAGTAAAAGGATGTCTGAAATCCAGAACACAACAAAAAACATCTAATTCACAAAAATTAGGACACTTGCTTTCACACAAGAGTTATTTAGATCTAAAATGCAGCAAGAAGAAATAAACATGGATATGGTTTGATTATAGTCAAAAGCTCACTCTCACCGACCTCAACTTTATTAACTGACTTCGCAGCCTTTTAACTCATGCAAGGCGTAGCAAGAGTTGTCTCCTAGGGTCTACAAAATGCCACGGTGAGGTTTAGAATATTTAAGAATAAAACATTGAGGACTTGAGATTCGTCTATGTGGCAGCATAGCACCTATAATGGAAATGCAAAAGAAGCTGATTTCATCAGTTTTCAGCAATTATAAGGAATAAAACCCTTACTTTCTACCAAAACCATCTATGAAACCATTTGGTCTTGTGTGGGTTTATATTTAGGCACACCATTCACCTTGTGAATCTCCATGCTTATCATATATTTGACCACCCAGAAAGATCTTATAGAATTCATATTACCACCCAACAAGAATATACCAAAATAGCAAATCCACAACAAACAAGAAAATTAAAATGTTCTCGTTCCTTCTCAATTCATCCAAGTATAAATTCCTCTTTTGCAAGACGTCCCTATCAATAGCTATTTAACTTCCTTTACTAGAAAAACATCATAAAAGGATGATTGTTTTCATCATTAATGTGTCTTGCTATGGAAATAAATTAAGTAGCTGGAGTAATAGGTCTTAATTCGTCAATACATACTTCAACAGATTAAACTTTCAATTTTTCGTATAGTCAACTCTCTTTCTATAATATTACATCTTGAGACCAGCCTGTTAGTTGACACACAATTTTCAAGGAAAAGTTAAAACCAAAACTAAAATTTATGGCTCCTTCTTGAGCATAACTACCAGATTGTCTAGCATATGATCCAAAAAATTCTTTCAACTTCTTTCCAATTGGTCTTCGCATTGATTGCCCTCACTATGTATAACAATGAAGAATGATTGATTAGTCAATGTTTCAATGCTTTTAGTGGCTTATTGCAATAAAAAGAAATAGGAAACACATAGGGTCCCATACACTTCTTAAATGCTTACAAATGACATCTATCAACTTACAAAACATTGAAGTTCGATTAAAAACCCAAAATTGGAAAATTTTGATTATTAAAATATTAGGAAGTGTTCGAAGGAAATAGAACCAGAAGCATTAGAAATTTCTGCCAATCGTTCACTCTAAAATTGTTGCATGTTTTCCCTTAGAAAAGACTTGAAACTGGAATCCCCATCATAATCATCCTTCATTCAACATAAGCAGAATAATTAGATAGTCAGATAAGAAAGGATAGAAAAGTAAAAGAGTGTTGTAAATACAAAAAACTATATCATGAAAAATCTGATTATCATCCGATGATAAAGAGAGCATAGGATTAAAATTATAAAGCTGAATAGTGATTTTGATGAAGAAGAGTGCTCAATTGGTAGGTTCAAGTCTAGCAATTCTATTTTTCCCCATTTTAAGGCACGGAATGACCTTTGAAGAAGAAAAATGAGATTCAAAAGAAGGGGTATCACAGTAGGGAGAACGAGAAAGAAAGGATATCAGGAGTGGGAAAAACAAGGAAAAACAGTAATGACAACGAAAGTGAGGATATCAGGCGGGGCAAGCGAGGAAAGACAGTAACAAGAAAGAAAGAAAGGATATCGAGGGCGGGGAAAACGAGGAAAGAAAGTAACAAGAGAAAGTAAGGATATTGAGGAGGGGAAAACGAGGAAAGAAAGTAACAAGAAAGAAGTGAGGATATAGGGGTCGGGAAAATGAGGGAAGAAAACGAGGCAATAAGTTTGAGGGACTGAATGCAAACTGTACTTGATAAAAGTCATGGCATAGATAAATAAAAAATGGATGCATTTCAATCGGTTATTTAATCACCAATTATTGATGCATATGATATCTCCAAACCTATAAATAAGTCAATATAATATCTCGAAAATCATACCGAACACCTCTATTTGTTTGAGGACATAATAAGCAATGAAACAAAAGGGGGCCTGCATCTACCTTTCATGGTGGGTGTTTAAATGGCCTGGTTGTAAAGAAAAAAAAGGTAAACATAAGGGCATTATGATAATTTTGTTCAGCTACTGATTTGCTTGAGGTGCAGTTAATAAGCAATGAAAAAAATTGTCAAAATTCTCCTAAGATTACAGATATTCTGTCACAACCTAGTTGGTCCAATACCCACTAAGAAAGGTCTAATGCAGGCCCATTTTCAGAAGACGAGTATTGTACAAAAGTCTAGGACCAATTCAACTCTATAATTTTGTTCCTATGCTCTCTTTAGCATAAGATGATAACCAGGTTTTTCATGATATAGTTTTTCTTACTTATGGCACTCCCTTATCTTTCCGTCCTTTCTTATCTGACTACGTAATTATTCTATTTGTGTTGAATGAAGGATGATTATGATGAAGATTCTCGTTTCATGTCTTTTCTAAGGAAAAACATGCAACAATTTTGGAATGAACGACTAATAGAAATTTCTAATGCTTCTTGTGCTATTTCCTTTGAACATTTCTAACATTGTAATAATTTTAATTTTTCAATTTTTGATTTTTAATCCAATTTCAATGTTTTGTAAGTTGATAGCTATCATATCTACATTTAAGAATTGTATGGAACCCTATGTGCTTCCTATTTCTTTTTATTGTAGTAAGCCACTTACAGTATCAGATATCGGGGCGGAAAAAATGAGGAAAGAAAGTGAGACAATAAGTTCGAGGCATTGAATACAAACTGTACTTTACAAAATTCATGGCACAGATAAATAAAAAGTAGATGCATATCAACCAGTTATTTAATCACCAACTATTGATGCTTATGACATCTCCAAACCTATAAATAAGTCAATGTAATATCTTGTAAATCTTACCGAACACCTTCTATATTTGCTTGAGGACATACGTAATAAGCAGTGAAACAAAAGAAGGCTGCATCTACTTTTCATGGTGGGTGTGAAGAAAAATAGGTAAACAGAAGAGCATTATGACAATTTTGCTCAGGTGCTCATTTGTTTGAGGTCTAGTTAATAAGCAATGAAACAATTTGTCAAAATTCTCTTAAAATTATAGATATTCTATTACATCCTAGCTGGCCCAACGCCTACTAAGAAAGGTCCAATGTAGGCCCATTTTCAGAAGACAAGAGCATTGTACAGAAGCCTAGGACTAGAGTCTATGTTACGGTGATAGCAAAAGGTGATAACCAAGAGCTTTCGTCACCCCCAAAGGTTGAGGTACTAGCAACTAAGGCATCCTGCATAAAGTTACTAGAGAAATGAGAAAATATAAAATCGTAATCATCATTCGATGAGTATCAAGATACTTGTTAAACATGTAAAACATGCCATTCTGTAACATCTAATGCAAAGAAGTAAGCAAGCCTATGCAATTGAGTTGAACTTTAAACTCAAAATGGTTTTGGAGATGAGTTTTTAGCGCCACTGATCTTGTGTGTAGTCAACACATTTAAGGTCCAGTAAAACATCCAATTAAAAGCTTCAGATTTAAAAAGAAATCTTGTTTGTCACCAATGCTACGTGTATGAAAGCCCAAAATTGACCTCATGTAAACAACTGAAGGATAGCAAGAATAACAACCATTGAATATTGCTACTAAGAAGATCAATATACGTAACCTTAAAAAAAAAAATAGAGAGTTTATCTTGCATAGAAGGCAAAACTAGAAAGCATTCTAAAACTCATATAGAATCGAAAAAAAAGCGGCAAAAAAAAAAAAAAGCTAAGACAGAAGAGAAAAAAATTCCTTAGGAAGCAGGAAACATGACACCAATCCTGACGCAAAAGCCACGAGTTGGCAAAAAAACTATTCCCAAAAGACTTGAAAACATGATTATGCTTTAGCAATGTTCCAATTAAAAGAGATGCATAAGTGTTAACACACCACAGAACTCTTTATGCTGTCAAATAGAACCCCCATGTGGATAAAATTTTAAGCAACAAAATCTAGCACCTTCACAGTTATTTCATCCCAATTCAGCAACTCCATTAGTAGGAAGGACTAAAATCTAATGACTTATGCCTGAAAAGGAAAAAAAATCACTAGAAGTATTAGCATTGCTTTTGCAGACATTTAGATCAATCATCTAAAGCCTGTTGCAAAAGGATTAAGCCTAATCGAAAAAACTACAGTACCAAAAAATGAGATATAAAGCAGAATAATGCCCCCAAACATAAATTACGTCACCTAATTTCATGGGCTTCTACTTGGCATTTCTGAAAGACCAACTTTTGGAAGTGAATGGATGTCGTCATTGCCATTACTCAACATCAACAACCAAGCAGCACTTCTTTGTGGATTTCTGTGTTTAGTAGAGTTTCTTGCTTCTGTTTTCGTAGTTGAGGCTTAGGGCAAACTGTCTCATCATTTTATATGCGAACCTCCCAAAAAAAGGTTACTTATCTCCAATTTGCACACAAAAAAATGTAATGAAATTATATCACTTGTATTTGTATCCTATATCTTTATCTTTACTTTACATAAAGCGTCCAAGGCTGAGAAATAGTGGATTGCAATTGATTCTCCCAGTTATATTGTGATTCCACTAGTTATTTTGTCTTTCGTGGTCTTTTTGGAGTTGCAGAGTTACATGGGGACTTGTTTTGCTGCTATTCATTTTTTCCTTACTAATTTTCTTTTGGACCGTCTTGCCCTTTTGTCTTGGTTATCCTACTATGTTTGTGTGGATTTTGGACATATTGGTCTTTTGGCACTTTGGGAGCTATCATTCCCCACATGTTTTTGATTCATTTGTTCCCCACACTAGGGGAATTAGGCTATGCAAGGCACAGCCTTGGTCCTCCAAAATGCTCTTACTTATGTCCCTATTATTGTATATTTCACATTATATGGTCCAAAGGCTGCATTATCAATAAGCTCACATACCAATCCTAATCACATGACAAAGACATAATTAACATAAGTATAGCTTAATAACATAATTGTCATTTATGTAATTGTCAAGTAAATCTAGAAGCAACTACATACCTTCCAATGCAATCTTGTCCTAAACAAAGAAAGGGTAACATGCTGATTGCTTAATTCATATTTCTTGATAGTTATATAATATCATATATTAGGATCCATTAAGTTTTAATGATAGATTGAATCTTAATGGATCCTAAAATGTGATGCCAGAAAGATAGTAGTCTAGCAATTCAGTACTACATATCATAGCATCAAGCTTTTTCTTCATAGGGCTTATCTCAACAGATTTAGGAGGCGCTGGATTCCTATCTTCAGTGGAATCCTCCTCAACAGTCAGCGGAGAGATTTGATGACCTGTTTTCTCAGCAAATGGTGCAATAGTTTTAGGTGCAATTTCAAAAGCCAAGCTCCTATTCACTGTTGCTTTTTTTATGAGAATTTTTTTGTATAGTATCGGAGAACTTAGCAATTGTTTTATGGACATTTTTTGTTGTTAGGCTGAAGCACTCATCTTTACTGGTAGGATCCAAAATCTCAAACCAAAATCCTTGAGCCAAAGCACTTGTAAACAAATTACTTGGATAATGTTTCTAGCTTAAACAAGACAACTACAATGTCTATATTGCCTATAAATTTGTGAGCCAAAAAACCTCCAAATAAGCAAAACAACATGATTTCTATTGTATCTTAATAAAACAATGATTTCTCATTTAGGAAGACAATGGAGTGCTCCGTTAGTGCAACTAAATTGTTACATTGGCAAATTAGAAGCTTGAAATTCTTATGAAAAGTGGACACAAATGTCATCTCTCTCATTGTTACAACCACAAAATATAAATTAGAGGAAAGAAATAAGCAAGAATTGCACCCATTGCTAGTTGAGAGAATAAGTTCAAGCTAGAAATTAACCATTTAGAAAAATCATAGTTTGATCCTTCAAAACTTCTAACCGAAGATGAAGATGAAAATAATGCACATAAAATAGAAAAAATCAGCAAGTTTATAATGGAAAACCCAAAAGCAAACAAATTATACCAAGAAAAAGCACATGCCAAATAATAACAAGAGTGGAGCAAACAAACTTAGCAAACAAACTGTAAATGTGATAACACAAAATAGTAAAATTATCAATTTTCACTATGAAAGGGAAGTGGGAGAATATAAGATGGAGGACGGGGAGAGGGGAATGCATACCAAAGTGGGCAAAGATGATACCCCTTAATGAAGAACAATAGTTATCTAAATTTCAAAGCTATATCTAAAGGAAAGAAACGTGTAACAAAGAATTAGAATCGAACTAGACCTGCCTATCACAAACAATATAAAAAAGAAAACAAATCAAATTGAAAGATAGACTCAAGGGCAACAAAAAATAAAGGTGCATTAAAGAAAGATTAATCTATGGGAACCAATCAGCCAAAAAAGTTTTCAATAATTGAAAGCATAGGTTTCTATCACTTCAGCTGGAAAATGGTGGAAGAATCTAAATTGAATTTTCATTGAGACCATCTCTATTTAATCCAAGTGAGTCTCATCATTTTCGACTACAAATTACTGTCCAACCCCAATGATGTGGTTAACCATTCCTAGTTGATGCTTTATTGACATGTTAAATAGCTAAGACAGATTGAGAACATATGAATGTAAAATCTATTAGCAACCCAAGAATTACATAGGCACAGAATCAAAAACGCTTACACTAAAGTCAAACATAAAAGACATGCATAACAAAATATATCTGTAAGTAAATGCACAAAGTATCAAATTTTACCAAACAATAGCAAGATTATCTATCTGAAATTTAACGAAAAGAAGTGACTAAAAATCAAAATCTTGAGCAAACATGAATTATGTTTGATCATAGTTCTTGTTTTAAGCCACCTTCATGCTGGCATCTGACACTAATTGTAGGTTCACAAATAAATATTTGGATAATCAAACTCGTAAATGATAATGGTTTTCAAAGTGTACCAAGAATAAAAAGTGTGTTCCTAAGTAGTTGAATAGGAAAAGCAAATTTACTAGGCGTACTGCATATCTAAGTGACCTAACATTGATTTTGTGTTGTATTACCAAACCAACAAAACCATTTTGGTTGAAGAAGGAAAAATTAAATTAAAACCAAACACACAAAACATTGCTCATCAACTCAACAGACAAACTTCATTAAGATTTACCATAGCTAAATTCATATTTAGTATAGACAATCAAAATCCATAAGAACAAAAGCATGCAAAGCATCAAATAACAACTAATAAGTATCTCAAGCAAATGAAGTCACGGGGTTGGTATAAATATAACTTTGAAACCTAAAGGAAGATTAATCAAACAAGAAAAGACGTTAATTTGAATATTAAAAATTCAGAATGTTAAGCCAAATGCCATAACTCAAAAGTCAGGTTATATAGTAAATCATAACTATTTTCTCTTCAACTAAAACATGAATAAAAGAGGATACCTTAATTAGGAAACTGGGTGCCAAAATTTGTGACCTACAACCTACAGAATCGCCAATAAACTACTCTATTCGTTTTATTACTTGGAATACTTATAGGAGGGTAGGACTTTTAACTTTTTTTTGGGATAGCAAGAACAAATTTAGGCCTAGAAAGGCTAAATTAGGTTTGATAATTCTTTACAAAAAAAAGTTAAATTTGAACTTCAAGATATAGAGGGCATGAAGTTTTTTTAAGATGGACAAACATTATATTCCATATATTGTTATAGCCCTAAAGCATACCTCAAATGGAATAAAAAAAATGCTTGTTTAGGTGTTAAACAAAAAATTAAAATCATGCATCAAAAGTTAGATGGATAGATATTTAGTTTCTTACTCTAGCTCAAAAAGAAGGTTGGAAGCCGGAAACTGAGTGAGGAACCTTCATCTTGTATCCTGCAATATCATATATCGTCGCCATATATCATACAAATAACCAACCAAAAAATTATAGCTATAACTTGTGATGATCCCACCTCCCCCTAGGGCGTACCCTAGGGTTTAGCGAGTCGCCTGCTCAACTCTCATCAGGACTCACTAACATTTAACTTGAGCAAAGAACTTACAACTATAGAAAAGAAATAAAACAACGATTCCAAGCTTAACATATACATTGATGCTTAATCCAGCTACAAGGCTTATACACGCCCAAATATATCAAAGTGTTTACAATCCAGGTGCAACCAACGCACTAGTGCGAGTACAATTGCAAAATTAAAAAAAAAACCAGACTACGCTAGCCTGTACAAGTCTCACGCCTCACTCGTATCCCCTATAAGAAAAACAAAACTAAAGGACTGAGCTAAAAGCCCAGTGAGGTTCCCAAACAAATAATCAAGCAATTTAAACAAGGACATTATTCATTGAAGAACAATTAATTGAGAAAACATTCACCAGATAAAAGCAATGAAAACACCTCATTAAAAGGATACATGCTCACGTGGAGCCATTCGTTCATTCACTCACCAACTATTTTCCTTATTCTTCCAATTATTAGAAAAACATTTGCAAGTGAAAACTCCTCCAGTGTTCTTGACATTCATTCATTGATTTCATTTCCCGCCTCTAGCCAATTCACTGGCCAGTTCTCCACCAACTTTTGTGGTCATACTCGAGTATACCAAACATTGTCCCAGGGTCACCAGCTGCCCGACCGAGTCCGCTTCTGGCTCGAGTCGATTGGCAACGAAAGGTAAGGGCCCAGTTCAGCCAAAAGGCTTACATTCATGCACAAATAGCATTCAATCATTGAAAATTCACTTTGGCTTAGGTAGAGTGCTATAAAGTACACACTCGCCCATCGAAAATCCATTTAGCAATCCTTGGAAAGCATTTAACACTCAAGCAAACATTCACAAATAGTCACATAGTCACTTATTGTACAAACACACAAGAAATACTCACCAGTCTAAGCCAAAATAACGTCAAAACTTTCCTTCCGGATTATGCCCTTGATCACCGACAAACCCTAAGAATAACCAATCCCAAATTGAAGTGAGCAAATATAATTCAAAGTTTCTAGATAAAACTAACACTTTTCATCTTAGTTGATACCAAATCATGGTAAAAAAAACAACTCATATACTCCTATTGAAGTGCATTCAAGGATACATATGTAATTTAAGATCCAACTAACCCCAAAATCAAACCTTACATCTTACTAATATTCATAAGAGCAAGTAATAGAAATTGGGGCAGCATGCCCTTTGTATTTAGCTATTTTCCAGCCACCTAGGGATTCATTTCTTTCCTCAACTCAGCCCAAATTCACACATAAACAATCTTAACACAATAGCCCTTCAACTAGGTTCAATGTCATCCAAATACAAGGCAATTCTACCAATGCAACCATCAAAATCAAAGTTGGAAACCAGTTTTAAAGACGAATGGCTAAGTCGCAGGTTTGACATCTTCCAGCGTTTCGGTCACATTTGGAGCTACGCTTATCGGATTAGGGTAAATTTTATGGAATTTTGAAGCTAAGACAGAGACCTACATTTTATATGAAGACATCGAAACCCAGTTCATGCATTTTCAAGGTCAAAATGTGTAATCTCAGAGAAAACAGAAAGCTGCCTGCGAAATAGGGCTTTTGGGCAGTCAGGGGTATTTTAGTCATTTCACAAGCTACAGTGCTTAGATTGAGCTCAAATTTTACAAGTAGATAGGTAACTCCATTCTCTACAACGTTCATGTTTTGAGCAAGGACTGATTCGGCCTTTATCATGGACGAATATGCAGGTCAGAAACAGGGTAGATTCATCATCAATGCTGGAAATTCACTTCTACTCTAAAAATTCATATCCTAACTCAATACTATCAAGTACTATATCATCAAAACCATCAATTACTAGCCCAATACCACCAATTACTAGGTAACCAACCATAATCAAGGCTGAAAAATGTAAACCCTAGCTAAACATTCCACTATATCATCCAAAACTGAATCATTAACCATAATAAGCCAAGAACATAAGCTTCTATCCAAATTTAAACAAGATTAAGGAAGAGAAAAGGAAAGACAATCATGATACCTTTCAATAATTACTTGTAAGTGAAAATCACACCCCTTTCTTCCAAAACTTTTACCACACAAAGCTTTCCAACCACCAAAAGAGAAGTTTAATCGGTTTAGTTTGGTTGTTTTTACTCAAACAAGGATGGATTCAAGGTAGAAGTTGAAGTTTTCTCTCTTGTGTTTTTCTCTCCTCAAGCTCGGCCAGCCAAGAAGAAAATGAAGAAGAAATGAAGTCAAGAGAAAGATAAGAAGATAGGAAATTGATTGGTTCAAAGTTTACTAAATATCCAACAAGTGTCACACTTTGACTTGAGGTCAAAATTTTCTTTTCTCTCTTGTTTTTTTAGTCCACATTTTCTGCTGCATTGAGAAGATATTTAGGGCTTATTTTGCTCAAATAATAACAAAGAGATTAAGGTAATAAAGTAGTGTTCAAATGGTGTATTCAATCGGTAGCAAACGGTGCACGTCGGTTCAAGCCTATATTCCTTAACTCGCTCGTACTTGTGTTTTAACTTATGATTCACTAACTTATTAATAGCACTTATAATCACACACTTACTCTTATCTAAAACTCACTCTTAACCACCAAATTTAGTACACATACCTCACTAAGTAATCACACTATCGAAATACGCAAAAAATCTAATTTATGCTAACTATAAAACTAAAGATGAAACTCTTGATTCTATGATTTATTGCAACTATGGAGGAAGTAAATGAGTAGTAAAGTTATTATAAAGTGATTTATTCAAAATAAAAGGGAATTTTTAAGAAAATAAGAAGAATTTTGCGAGTCCTCACATAACTAATCAAAATTTTTTTAAAAATAATGAACAATAGAAAATGCTGCAAACAAAAGTCACAAAGGAAATAGTACCTTGGTTGAAATTACAAATCAGTCCTTCACGAACAAAGAAAAACTTAAATTTGAAAACACAAAAAAATGAGAGCAGAAAGATAGTAAAGTAACGAACTTTGTTTGTCTTGTTTTCTTTCTTATGTTCACAAAGATCGTTAAAAGCTTGAAGTAGCTTTTCCAAGATTGACATCCTGCAATAAAAATATAGAGATCAAAAACTGAAAGTGGAAAAATGGAAAACAGTAAAAAAAGAAGAAGAAGAAGATGGAAAGAACAAGTGTAAGGGGGCGGCAGTGAGAAGAAAAGAAAGAAAGAGATAGTAGGTTTTCGTATGTGTGGATTGTTGGGAGCAAAGATATTTTGGACCATTTTGAGCCCAAAGGAAAGGATTAAATGGAGTGAAAAAGAAATGAGAGATGTGCCACTTGTCCAAAAAAAGGGATATTACATGTGTCAAGAGGAGAGGTTGCTACAGTATCTCATCTTATCTTTTTATTATACTTGAGGGAAGTGACCCACTGTCCTTAAATAAAGTGTACTTTTGTGGGGTACTTTCATATATTTACTAATTATTCCAAATAATAACCACTAAGCCATCAAAAAGGGACTAAATCCCTCTTTGGGTTGTAGGTCGGTAGTTCGAACCCAGCTGCAGTGAAAAAAATTCAAAAGAAGTGACAAAGCACCTCCTTAGTCTAGTCATAGATTGGGGTTCCATTTGGATTAGTTGTTTTTGGGTATGTTTTTAAAAAACTTTATTGTAACAATGTATATGAAAAACTTTTATTTGAGATTTTTTTAAGTTATTTTTGTTTGTATATTATTATACCATTATATTTAAAAAACTTGTTTTGAAAAATAGGGAAATCTAAATGGAGCTTAGGTTATAGAAATGTTATCGTTGCCGTAAAAGAAATTTCAATTAATCCCTTTTCGGTTGATTTCCTTGCAATTTCTCCTTTGATTTGTCCTTTGTAGTCTTTTTCACATTTCACTAAGTGTATTTTGTGGTGTAGACCACACTCTCGATATCAGGCTATCAGCCACTCATCCTTTGTTTAATCTCTCAATTGTTAGATTCCAAATTCAATTCTTAAAACTTGCAGCTTGAACTTGGGAAGGGGCAAGTTTTCATCCTTATTGCTTAAGGGGAAAAAAATCCATCCATATTCATGTTCTCCATTGCATTCCACTAGTAAAATTTCAAGAAATCCGAGTAACTACTGGAGCAGTAAAACCCAGCTTAAATAGCCAGTAGAAGTAGAAGACGGATTAGAAGTAATCCATTCCCAGCGATGTTAGGTTTATGCTTTTATCAAAAAAAAAATTTTGGTTGACATTTTCCTTTTCTTTCTGTTGCTAAATAGGAGAAGTGCTTGTTATATTGTTTGAGCAAACTCTGCTCTCTTTTTTTTTTGATTCTGGATGTCTTTGATATTGTTTACTACAGGGAATCTGAAGTGTGTGTAGTTAATTTTTGCATCTGCTCTTAGGTTAGTATGGAGATATTATAAGATTAAAAAAGGTAAAATTTTAAGAAATTGTTGTGTTTATGAACCTTAAAAAAAAGATGCAGAGATTTGCTTACTCTTTTTTCCTCTGGACTTTTCACTGTATTCTCTCTCTCTCTCAATTTTTATATTATTCTTGTAGATGGGAGAGAAAGAGAAGAAAGAGTATTCACTTGGGGAATTGCAAGTTCCTGATGAATTCTGCAGGTAATATTGTCTTTTGTTTTGTCTCACCACTTTCCAACCTTTATCTGAACTAATATTGCAAATTTGTTAACTATCAGTTGCATTTGGGGTGTGAAAGAAAATATAGCTGATTGGTGTATATAAACAACCTAAGTGGAAGGTTACATCACTGCTGCGTATTCTTGATGTTCAATAAAAGGCTGTTTGGAATTTTAATTGGTATTTCTTTGGCCCCCTAGAGCTTTTGATTTCAATTGGGCACAAAAAGCAATCTATCTGAACATATATATAACATTTTCTTTTGTGTATATGAAGACCTTGAAGGAAACATGTGCTAGATCCATTCTTTTAGAGCTATACTTGAGTTGAGAATTTGTATGAGCTATGCCATACACATTGATGAGATACTTTATACAAGAAGGAACTTCTGCTTTGCATTTTTACAAATTAATAGTCAGAGATAAAATATGAAAATTGATGCATACAACTCTCCTCTCTCTCTCTCTCTCGATTTTTTTGCCTTTTTTGTTTATATATAGCTTATGGAGTTATTAAATGTACTTTATTTTCATATCCTATTGGAATTGGTGTAGGGAAATTCAAAAGAATATGTTAAAGGGCAAGTTTTATTGCTACTCTACTGTGAAAAGGACATGAATTCCTGAATAGGAATGTGGTGCTTCGTCTCAAAATGTGACACTTCTTTATATGAGCATGGTATAAAAGGAGTACCAAAAATAAATTGATTCTATTTTTTTTGTAATATAAAATGTTCACCAACTTCCTTTAGATGAAAGGTCATCCAATTAATCTCATTTTATTTTATTTTATGCAATTG
Source organism: Coffea arabica (assembly GCF_036785885.1). NCBI lineage: Eukaryota > Viridiplantae > Streptophyta > Magnoliopsida > Gentianales > Rubiaceae > Coffea > Coffea arabica. The sequence goes on from NC_092313.1 coordinate 36,105,446, forward strand.
CAGTTGGATGAAATAGGGGAGAGGCTACATTCTCCAAACCATGGCATTGATTTTCTGCTGTAATTTTTTCACACACAATATTAAGCCTTACTTACAATTGCATCATTTCACTTTACGTGCTTTTGAGAACTTGTTCTTTGTAATTGTTTCTACATCATAATACCTTCCTGTAAACTATTTTTAAATTTCTTGAACATATTTCTCATTTTTTATGCTCTTTTGGGTATGATCACATATGTGTATAACATCCAGGAAAGGACTACTACTTGAACTCTATAGTTTTGCTCATGAAGTGGTTGGCCCCATCATGGTTTGACCTGCTACATTGACTGCCTTTTAACTGGCAACTTATGATGAGTCAAAATAGGTTTAATGCTACTCATGCTATCTTTACTTAAGTATACATGAAAAATTTTCTGTTCCTGATGATCCTCTTGGATTTTTATCTAGCTTTTAGTCTCTAGAAGAATTAGAAACTAAATTTATGAGTTAATGCTAGCACTCATGAAGTGGACTCCTCTAGAAGAAGGATTTTATCTGCGTCTAATATAGGTCACATTCCTTGTTCCTCCTATATATTACACATATAATGCTTACATATCTAATGAAAAAAGAATGAGTATATACATTTATAATTGTATGCAATATGTGGCTACTTCTTGGCAGGCAAGAAGATGAAGTTACTGGGTATTCAAGTCTAAAAGTTAACAGGTCAATTTTGAGCAACAAATTATAACTTAAAAATGGAAAATCATTTGAAAGTGCTCTAGCACAACTCTACTTCATTTTCATCTGCTATGCTTCTTTCTTGCTGGGTTCACAAGATAAACGAGATATCTAACGAGATTGCTTACAGTTAGCTAGCACGATTTAAGGACGGAAATCTAGAAACATGGAAGTTCAATAATTAGATAAACTATTTTTGATAATTTTTGTCTTGGATGTTTCATGAAATAGAATTAACTTTAAAGGAATGGATAAATCTTATGTGTCATGACTTTAGTAATCGATTATTGCTGGTTGTGGCATATAATTCAAGGTTATATTGTTGTTATGACTAAGAAGACTGCATTGTCAATGTTTTCCATTAGGCATAGGCAATTGAGTTTAATATCTCGTGAAACTCAACCACAATAGCGGGCGCTATCACCACCTATATGTCTGTTCCTATAGACATGGTCAAAATCCCATCTTATATTGCAATTGGAATCTAAGCAAGTTGGAACATATAAAAATGGATTTCATTGTGCATATTTGGTAACAACTTTTTCTTCACCTTCTTCTTTTCTTTTTCTTTTTTTTTTTAAAAAATTTAAGCTCTACACAGTTGAGGGAATGTAAATTGAATGTTGAGTTTTTGCTGTTCATTTCTGCAATCTACTTTTCAATAACTTTGTTTTTAGTTGGATGAAAAGATGACAGGGTAATATGAGAATAAAAGTTAAACGCCAAAATAGAAGTTTGATTCATCATATTGTTTCGTTTGATGCTTCAACATTATGTGATTCCAGGTTTTGCATAGAAAAGGTCCTTTAAGTCTCTGCAAATAGTATATTTTATATGTTCTTGAAGCATTTGTTCATATTTGGAGTCATTTATTATGTATTTAAAGCTATAATTGTTCTTCATTCTAAAGTTTACTTGTTGATGTGTTTGTTTAATTTTTTTTCATTCTTTGAATTAAGTTGGGTTGTTTCATTTTTCCCATTTTGTGTTGATTCTGAATATGGCTTCATGTTTCTACAGTTATTGATAGAATAGTTAAAATCACTCTCATTTTCAAGTTGAATTTGGAGCTAATGCTGCTGGTCCTCCCGCTACCATCATTAGTGCCTAATTTTAAATTTTTACAAGATCTTTTTTCCTTTAAAAACTTTTGTAATTTTTTTTCTTAAGTTCAATCTTTTTCTTAATACTTTTTGGGCTTTATTATAGAGTTTTTGCAGTTATTCATGTTTTGTTTACTGCTTTTGGAGAGGAGGGTATTTGTCGAGGTAAGCTTCAATTTCGTGATTTCTGATTTTATTTTTGTGCTTGGTTGAATCTTCTTCTCGCATAATGCATCATTATGGATCAATGGCAGCACTTTAACGTGAGCATTGAAATTATTTAACAAAAGTAGCCAATTTTTTTGTGCCAATATTTTGCTATTAGAATTGGCACCATTTGCACACTACACTTTCAAGCTTGTCCTCATGCGACTCATTTTTCACTTTTTTTTTCCTTTTCCTTCACTCATACTCTTATCTTCTTTTTAACCATACTTTAAACTTTTAACTATAACTAAATTCATGAAAAGGCAATAATTTCACGGAAAGTGAAGGAAAACATCCATGTTAATTATTTTTTTTAAAGGACAAATTAAGATTTTATTAAAATACACCAACACTTTACATATTCTAAGTCACACAGATAGTCCTTTGATTGTTCTAATAGAAGGAAAACCTAACTTGTCCATCCTGACTTCCCCTCTAGCTAGTTGTGGAAGGGTGCATGACTGTTCATAAACCCTAACAGGGTCATGTAGATGCAAGAGACCTACATTAGCTAGTATGTCAGCCACTTTGTTCGCTTCTCTAAAGCAATGAGAGAATTGCCCTAGATCCTCAGCCAACTGCCATATTTGGGTTACTTCTCTACGAATGTGCCAAGGACACTGGTACCGCCGTTGTAAGATGCCCACTAAAACCAACGAGTCCGACTGTACTCAAACCTGTGTATATCTTTTCTGACTGCAGAGGCGAAGACCTATTAATAGAGCCAAGGCCTCAGTGCGCAAACTAGTATTGACCCCCAGGAAAGCTGAGTACCCTACCAATACTTGACCGTCTGAATCTCGGAGTACTCCACCCCCACCACTTGTACCTGGATTGCCCTTAGAACACCTATTTGTATTAAGTGACACTATCCCCCTACCTACTGCCTGCCATCGGACTAGTCTGAACTGCTGTAAGGATGTGGATTGGGAAATTTGTTCAAAAAATTGACCAAAAATCGGTGCACAGTCAATTTTTGGAACTTTTCCGCAACCACCTTGGTGATGTCCTAGAGGATGCCATGACAGATCTCCCCACAAGACAGTTTAAGCCCTTCCCATACTGTTTTATTCCTCGCCTTCCAGATGTGCCAGCATATAAAGCTTGGGAGAATGGAGACCACAAGTCATCTCTGAGGATCAGAATGCGTGGAAAGCCACCAAGCAACCAGTCTATCGCGCAGTGGAACTTGAGGCAAAAATATTCCACAAGTGGCCCCAAAGGAATCCCAAATTGCCATCGCTAGTTGTCCCGTTGCAAAAATATGCTCAATAGATTCCCCTTCAGCCGTAAGGCAACAAAAGCATTTTGACGGATTTTGGACACCAAACTTACCCAAGATGTCATCCAGCGGAAGCCTCCTCAACAATAGATTTAACATAAAGAAGGACACCTTTAATGGAATCTGGGGATGCCAAATGTGAGAAAAGAGCCAAGAAGCGTTCCGAGATTGCCTTACCTCTTGGAAGGCGGAGGATAAGGAGAATTGTCCGGATGTCGTTGGCATCCACACAACCTCGTCTGGCCGCTCACCCTCAGGGGTTGGATGCCGTAAGATCATAGCCGTAATGTCACTTGGAAAATATTGAGCAAGTAACAATGAATTCCACCTCCCATCTATAAGAAAGTCCCTAAATGACAAAGCCCCGTTGACCGAAGCTTTATGGAAGAGAGCTCTAGTACCCAGCCAGTTGTCATACCAGAAGTCGCAAGTTCCCGCATATACCAACCACCGCATAGATAACTCCGCTTGTCGGCTCACATTGACCAGCCGTTTCCAGGTAGCCGATGACCCCGCACTATACTCCACCTGACAAGGATGACAGTGTCGACAATATTTTGCTCGCAGAAATATGGCCCAGAGCAATGACCCCATGCGAAATTTTCACCATAACTTATAAGAGAAAGCTGTATACACGTCCCGTAGTAATCTGAATCCCACTCCCCCCTCCTCCTTCGAAAAGCATAACTGATCCCATCGGATCCAATGATACCTGGTCTCCAGCTCAGTCGACCCCACAAGAAGTTAGAGCAAACCTTTTCGATGACGTTGAACACTGAAGCCGATATTACCAAGGCCGATAATAAATGCAAAGGGACAGATGATAGAACATGTTTTATGAGAATGATCTTGCCCCCTTGAGACAGAAACTTGGATTTCCACGAGAGGATTCACCCAAGTATAGCTTGACTCACCTCTCCATAATGAGAGGCCTTACCCTTTCCAAAATGCAGAGGGAACCCTAAGTAGCGAAAGGGCGCCTGCTGTCTCGGGAAGCCAGTGATACGCTCAATTACCCTCCGTCGGGCCACTGAGACGGAGGGATGGACCACATATCCACTCTTTTGCCCATTCACCAGCTGACCCGATGATTTTTGGTACAAGTCCAACACCCAAATGATATTCTGTAAGGCTCGAGCAGAACCATTAGCAAATATCAGCATGTTATCAGCGAAGGCCAGATGCATTACTGGAGGGCACCCACACGAAACTTTGAACCCCTGAAAGCCAGCCTGAACTATTAGGTTGTTTAAAACCCTAGAAAGAACCTCCGCCCCAATCACAAATAACGCAGGTGATAGTGGATCCCCTTGTCGAAGTCCCATACTTGATTTAAAATAACCATAGGAAGCTCCATTGATGATAACCGAAAATCACACATTGGAGATCAATCGCCAAACCATGTCGATAACTCTTTCCCCAAACCCGAAGTGCCGCATATCATTCATAAGGAATAGCCACGATACTCTATCATAAGCCTTGGCCATGTCCAACTTCAAAGCGACATTTCCACCCCTCGATGACTTGCGCATTACTGACAATAATTCTTAAGCGAGAAGATAGTTCTCTGTGATGTTTCTGCCTTTAACAAAACCAGTCTGCTGGGACGACACCAGGCTCGACAAGAGAGGAGCCATTCTATCCGCTAAAATCTTGGACAACACTTTGTTGAAGAAATTGCACAGGCTAATCGATCTGAATTTCAAGAAATCCAGAGGGTTCGGTCCTTTCGGGAGTAAAATAATGGAAGTAGACGTAAGAAATCGAGGTAGTTCAGCCCCACAGAAAAAACTCAAAACTGCATTATATACATCTTGACCAATCACCTCCCAAGCGAAAGTAAAAAACCTAGCAGTGAAGCCATCCAGGCCAACTATACTTTCGCCGTCCATTGCAAAAATGATCTTTTTCACCTCTTCGATAGATGAGTCAGCCTCCAAACGATTATTCTCCTCTATCATGACACTGGCTGGGATCACATGCAGCAGGTTTGTCGCATTGCCAGCAGGCTTAGAGAATAACTCCGAAAAATATCGTACAGCTTCATTTGATATGGCCTCGTCCGTCTCCACCCGGGCACCATGCACATCTTTAATCCTATGGATTACTCCTTGCACCCGCCTTTGCTTCAGGACAGCATGAAAGAATTTGGAATTGCAATCACCGTGACGTATCCATTTCACCCTAGCCTGTTGCTTCCAAAATTACAGCGTGATTGAGCTGTGTTTGAGCCATATTAAGCTCCACCTGAGCATCATCTGAACCCTCATTCTCCAGCCTTGCCTTCGCCCAACGCACTGCAACTTCTGCCTCAAGTGAAGCATCAAATATGTTCCCAAACGTATGCTTATTCCACTCCTGGATGGCTCTTCTTGCATGCAGCAGTTTGGAGCATAAAATCTCCATGGGGGAACCCTGGAACTCCCGCTACCAAGCTGTTCGAATGACATCCAGTAGTGAGGCCTTGGTTGTCCAAATATTTAGAAAGCGGAAGGCATGCGGCTTGTTATCTATACGTGATGCAAAGGAAATTTTCAGCGGTACATGATCGGAAGGGTGCCTAGCTAAATGAGATACCGAAATGGTTGACGGTAATTCCGAGCACTCCCCATTAATTAGTAGTCTGTCCAACCTCTTCCATATCCTAGCCCTGCCGTGGCGATTCTTGCGCCAAGTGAAGCTAGAGCCAGAAAACCCCACATCGAAAACCTCAGCATCCTCCATGAAGGACATAAGCCCCAATCCCTCCGAGCTGCCAAAAGGATGGCCACATTTTGTTTCCTGAGGAGATATAACAACATTGAAATCCCCGCAAATACACCGTGTGTGACAGCCCCACCTCTCCCTAAGGCGAACCAGAGGGTTCGGCGGGCCGCCTGCCCAGCTCTCGCCGGGACTCAGTCGTTCACTACAATCCTCAAATGAATTACAAGAATAAACCTCAAATATTACAATATAAATGTCCAATATACATCAAATTCTCCAAAAATTACATGTCATAAGCGAAGCGGAAACAATTCCAAATAAGCCATCCAGTCACGTGAATAAGTACTACAAGTCCTTCCTTCGCCACGAGCCCTGTGGAGGGGAATAAAATATGTTTGGGGTGAGCTAGAAGCTCAGCGAGTAACCAGTAAAAGCTGTCATCAAATATATTTCACAATAATGCATTTCAATGATGTCATGATTCCAAGATCAAATGTACGTTTATTGCTCTCGTGAGCCAGTGAAATCATTGCACTTGAACACCCAACGCTCAAATAGATCATTTAACATTAACATTAACATTAGGAGGGAGCCCCTTTTTGAGCTCCGGAGCCATTTGCTCCGTCATGTCACGAACTCACGAAAATGGTGGAGACGTTGGTGTCCAGCACAAGACTTTCCCAGAACTCATTGAAGCCAAATCATGTCATGAATTCACATGCAAGCACGCATGAGATGCAATCGAGTACATAATGCAAGAAACATTTCACAAGTACTTTGGAAATAGTTTAGGGTCACTCACCTCCACGGCTCAGAAATCATCCATCATATATCATTGCCTTGCTCAAATCCAAGTCTTAAATCACAAACTCAATGCAAACAAGTTCCTTCAAAGTTTGGACAGCACTTTCCCTGAATTTGCTAACTTTTCCAGCCATCATGGCTTCATTATTTCCTCATTCCAACCCAAGGGTACACACACAACAAAAAGTTCATCCAATAGCCATTCAGCAAGCTCCAAGTAGTACAAAGACAAGTCAAGCTAGGAAAAAGTCCGAAAATGAAAGTTAAGCTCAAAACCAGAAAAACAGTTTTGACGTCATTTTGAGGTAATGGTGCCAAAAGCACTACGATGGTCGGATGAAGGTTCAAGACCCACCGTTTCGAAGCTAAGAACCAGGGCTACAACAATGTAGAAGGTTACTCAGTCCAAATCCCAGCACAACTAAGTCAAATATGCCAAATAACAAACCAGAACCGTACCTGCAGGTTTACAAATTACACTATGCTGTAATCAGTACAACTCAGTCTAAACAGGTCCAAATGCAGAAATTCCAAAGGCATATGGTAGCTAGGACATCAAGCTACATTTCATCAGAAGACCTCAACACCCAAATCCAAAACAATTCCAGTCAAAACAACCCATTTCAGACACAGTTCTAACATCCTGATGAACCCAGAACAGCAATAGTAATTTCGGCTTATCTCATTCTACACTACTCTAATTGACCTGAAATTTTACAGGAACCCTTAAAACATCAATACCTACAACTTTCATGTTTTGAGCCAAGGCCAATTCGGCTTCTATCTAGGACCAAAAATTTCGGACAGAATGAAGAACCAAGAACCCTAATTTTCCAGATTTCTTCCAAAACAGAATTTTCTTGCAATTAATCACTTTTTCCACCTCCTAGCTTCCTCAACTATCATTTCCAATCATCATACATAACCACATAATAACAATCATATGAGAACAGAAAAATCCTAATTAAATATAAAACTTCACTAATTTCAACCAAAATCATGAAATCATCCATAAAATCACTTATTCAACCACCACCAATCACTAATTGAACATTTTCAAGATCAAAGGAAAGGTTCCTTAGTCACTTACCATGCAAACCCAAGGAAAGACCCAACTTACCACATTTGCTTCTCAAACCACTTCACCACACACCTTAATACCACCAAGAGAAAGGTTTTTATGGAGCAAATCACGGTTTTAACGGTTGGTTTGTGAGATTGGGCAAGAAATAGAAGGAAGAAATTGGAAGCTTTTCTCTCTTTTTGTCTCCAAGAGGTTCGGCCAAGGAGCTTATGAAGAAGATGAATTTTGGGTCAAGTTTTTAATCAATTAGTAAAGGTAGTAAAATGGTCAAAGTCCACCCTTGAGTAAGAAAGTGACACTTGTCATCTTTAGGTTTAAAACTTATCTTTTTGTCTCTCCAATACAAATATCTTAACACTTTGTAAAATAATATCACTTAATACAAAAATCCAACAAGTTGTCAAAAATATATTGCGTTTACCGCACTTGCGGGTCCCACGTTCAAAATACGCTCTTAATTTCTCAAAAACTAACCGATACCAGAAAAATCATTTTAAAACTATCTTTGCTCATAAACTTTATCTGGGGAATTTTTCTAATAAAGAAAATGTAGAAAAGGCGGGCGATTAAATAAAATAAACCCTAGAAAATTAGAAAATTTCCGGGTTCTCACACTTATACTTTTCGGGGCATCACACCGTGGCTGGGAACATGGCTTCTCAAGCAATAAGGCTTGCCACAGCTCTCGTCGCTCTTCTAATGTACATTTGGCATGTACAAAAGAGAAGCGCAAGGCGCGTGGTAACCACGGATGTTGTAATATGAGGGAGATGTGCTGGGCTGAGTTCCCAGCTATAGAACACACAAACGGTAACCTATAAAACACCCAAATGTCTACCTACAAGTTTACCATTACAACATCAAAAGACAACCTTAAGCTGATGGATTCAATGTTCACAACATCTAGTTTTGGCTCACAAATAGCTACCAATTGAACATTATGTAAACGAATTAATTTTTAAGTCTTCTCAAATTAGGAGTTTTAGAAACTCCTCTAATGTTCCAAAAGATTGCATTAATCATGGGGAAGAACCTGGAGCAAGTTTTGGAAGATGTTGAAGCTGATCGCAGCTGCCTGTCCGAAGGAAGAATCACACGTATTCCTTTTGGTTTCACTTGTTTGAAGCCTTTCTCTAAGGCCAATGACTGATCAACATTAAGTTGCATCAAGGGGGATGCACTCAGTTCCCCATGGCCTGTTTTAGGCCTCGGAGAAAGGTTACCTGCTGCCACTGATCGCGCCATCTCATCCTCATAGCTCTCCTCCTCCTCATCGTCTGCTCCACCCTCCACATGCTCAACCATTTTACCCTCCCATGCACACGTAATTTGGAACGTAGCTTGGACCGCTACATGCCCATTCGTCTCCAGCAGTGCCAGGTTCCCAGACCGAGCAGGTTCTACCATTGCTTGACTGACCGTCTTGTCCTCCACCAGAACTTCCTCCCTGCGCTGCCCCACTACTGCCCCATCTGTATTCTCCTGTGTTGGGCGCTCTCTTCCATCACATTCAGGGACATCTGCTGGAGCTGCTGATGTCGCCTCTGGGTTGTTATTCCCCGTAGTCCCAGGGAGCTTCAAAACGCCGTTCAGAGCCCGTTTCCCTTCCTCACCCGCATCAGACCCAACGAGAGTCCTCTCTCACTGCTCCTCTCGTTGAACCTGCTTGCCCTTGTTCATTACCCCAACCTCATTAGAGGCATCTTTCTTGCACTCCCCTATCGAATGCCCCAATCTCCAACAAGTGTTGCAGTATTTGGGTAGGTTTTCAATTACAAGTTTCTGCCAAAACCCCGCCTC